>NC_058403.1:21655545-21680124 GCF_002201575.2 Neomonachus schauinslandi | reverse complement strand
ATAGCATTGTAGAATAGCTGCTATTTTGCTGAGTGTTGTCATTTTCATAAAGTGAAATTTTCCTTTGGAAGAATGCTATTTATAAAGCCACTCAGGGTACCTGCAAGTCTTTATTTAGTGTTAGTTGAAGTTACCCTGATGGTGCCATGTTTACAAAGGAGGTTTCTAACTGAAGTGACATTTTCTTCAACAAAGATTCAATAACTTACATTGTGTTGGTAAATGGCTTGATTTATTTTACCACTTACATAGTAAAAGCTTTGATTTAGAAAGCGTCTCTTTGCCATATTGTGGTATAGAGGATAGGGAATTTATTGCAGCTCTCTCAATTTATAAAATACACAATGTTTAATTTTAAACAAGCTTCTGTTATTTTCTTGTAACCATGATTACCCTTTGGCAGTTCAATGAGGTGCTAGGAAGTCATAACTTATTTATTATCTCACGGCAAAAGAACTGCTTTAGCCAGAGAATATATTTTTTCAGTAACTTCTTTAAAAGCATTTTCATTAAATTAAGGAATATCGCATTATGTTGGCATATCATTCTGAACAAAGGCAAAGTTATTAAATATTAGGAATACAAATTAAAATGCAGTTTATTTCATTCAACCATTTCATAGATATTAATTAAACGCCTCTTATATGTCAGATACCGTTCTAAGTATTGGAGAAACACTAGATATTCAAAATAACAGTGATTTTATAGCTAGATTATATTTTTGTGGCTTTGTCAAATAAACAAAGAAAATGGCATACAATAGTCAACTTGTGAAAGGACCTCCTAAAAAAATAAACAAGGAGCTAGAGAGTGACAGTTTTGATGGATCAAGAATGACTTCCAGTTTAGACAGGGAAGTCAGAAGACCCTTCTGAAAGTGAAATTGAAGCAGAAAACTAAAGAATGTAGGGAAATAAAGCACAGATACCAGACAGCAAAGTGTTCCATGCTGGAGGAATATTAAGAGCAATGACCCTGAGCTGGTGTGGGCTTAGCAGGAAGCTAGTATGGCTGGAGCATGTGAGAAAGTGAGGATTTTTAGGAGATCAGTTCAAAGATGTATTGAGTTAGGAGAAACAAAGATCATTCAAACCTTTTAGGTCAGTTAAAGACTTTTTTAAAAAATACTTATTTATTTATTTATTCATTTGAGAGAGAGAGAGAGCACAGAAGGAGAGTGAGAGGGAGAAACAGACTCCCGCTGGGCAGATAGCCCTATGTGTGGCTCCATCCCAGGACTCCGAGATCCTGACCTGAGCCGAAGTCAGATACTCAACCAAATGAACCACCCAGGGGCCCTAAAGACTGGGTTTTAACCTAAGTGTGGCATGAAGCTGTTGCGATTATTGAGCCCAATTGTGATTTTTTTCTTACTTAAAAATGCCAGTATTTGTGCAATTTATCTCAGATTAAATGTATAGTACACATATTTCAGTGTGTAAGCTATATGTCTCAGTACATTAAAATGTAAATATATTTGAAAAGCTTTCAACAATGTTAAAAAGCCTTGACAAATGCTAATGAGAAAAATGTTAATGCAGTAAAGTAAGTTGAACATAAAAGGCACACTCAACACATTAAAATGAATAAAAATGAATGAATTAAATTAAATTCACTTTGGAAACAGTGAAAAATAGATTTAATTTTATGCCAATAATACAATCACATTAAAAATAACTCAAAATTATTCTAAGAACTTAAATGAAAAAAGTTAGAAAATAGATTTAAAAAGTATTGTAAATATATAAGACAAGGAAAATGAATCTAAGACAGTTATCCTATGGAAAATTTAAATTCCAGAGATAACAGAGCCTCTATTTGTAACAGAGAATTCTCCTATTCTAGTTATAAACTTAAGAGTAGACATAGAGGAGGAAAGGAAGTCCTATTATAATTTTCAAACATTAAAAATAAGAACTCCCACAAATTTTCAGGCAAAAAAATAAGTCAGGTACAGAAAAAGGAAGAAAATCAGATTGGCCTACAACTTATCTTCACGACTAAATGTTAGTAGACAATGAGATGTCAACAGAAATCTGAAGAAAAACATAAGCACATGTTATTAGCCAAAATGCTAAGAAATATAATGATTAGAAGGACACAGCTTAAACCTTGATTTTAGCCTAGTGAGACACAAATAGGACTTCTGGTCTCCAGAAGTATAAGATAATCCATTTTCATTGCTTTAAACCTCCCAATTTGTGCTAATTTTTTTTAACAGCATTTATAAGAAACTAATACAATTAACTAATATCTCTGTCTTTGGAAGAGAATGAAATCACAGAATTGCTTCTTAGAAAAAAAATACTGTACCTTTACTTAATTGGTTCCATCTTAACCAACTCAACACAATTTAATTTTCAACACTTTTTTCTTAATTTTCTTTGAAAAATAACCTCAAAAGACCTAAATGAATTGTTTCCACTCCATCTTGCAGTGAAACTGTAGTGGTCAGCAAGGAGAAGTTGTCCAACACGTGTCACCTTAAATTTACTCTTAAATCCCTTTTCATTTATTCCTGAATCACTATTTTTCTGACTGTTCATTTATTTATTAAACATCATCTTTTTCGTACACATACAATTGTAGTTTTTCTTTCTCTCTCTTTGTTGTCAGAAATGTACCGCTGCTGCCATTTCAGAATTCAAGTTCATGTGCACGCAACATTGATCCTGGTCACAAGTGATGTGTAATATCAGTTAGTGAAACCACACATCAAAACAAAAGGAAACCAGTGAACAAGAATTCTTCTGTGCAAAACCTATAAGTAGCATTAACTTGACTTAAGAGTATTCCAGGAATGGAAAATCATTTAAATTTTTAAAATAAGATTTGGTAATTTTTCTTTACTTCATAAGGTTTAGTGCATCTTAGTGCTTGAAGTTTAGAAAGAGGAAGGGAGCCCAGACTTTTAGTTGGAGCCAACCAACACACTTGGCATTTCAGTCATTAATGTCAAGCCACTGGTGTCAGAGTATTCATATTCAGTCTTTCTATTGTTGTTATTACTACTACAATTAGCTGGGAGACGATGGATACAGTAGATTTCAGAGCATAGTCCTCACAGTCTCCAAACCTGTCTTAACATGTATATCAAATTTTTTTTAATGGAAAACTTCTAAAAACCCATTCATATTTACTTATTTTAACTTTCTCTCCCGACATTAATTTGACATTTTCTCCTCATTTTTGGGTTTTTATAAAACTTAATAAAAAAGAAATTATCCAAGCAGATTTCCTTTACTTTTCTTCTTTCTATAACACATGTGAATTTATAGACAAGTAATATTTCTTTCAATGCTTGAGTTATAAAAGCATTTTAATTTCATTTCTGAGGGATTTCAAGATAATAAAATAGTCAATGTCAGAAATATCTGATAAATAAAATGTAAAATTATATATGATGTGTTTTTACTATTTTCTCATTTTTTTAATTCAAACATCTTTATTGATCTTTATTGCATGTCATTCAAATTCTTCACCTTGCTATTTATGTTTCTTCTTCCTACACCTCCTGTCTTTTTTTATCATTTTATTTTTTTTCCCTTAAGAGCCTGTTACGCACAGAGTTTATTTCTAAGCCTATAAATTGCCTTAGACTAATTCTACCACCTCAGAGGGTTTCCCTTAATTAATAACATGTTTTGGTATTCATTGGTTCATCCACTTATTTATTTTGAAGTTTTTATTGAGTAAAACTTCAAAAATTGTAAATATTGTATAGCATATGATATAAAGTGAAAAATAAGCCAGACACACATAGTCTCTCTCTTTAAGAAATTAACACTTGTTCTATAGAGATACAGATGTAATGACTTAATTACAGTTGTAATGAAACAATGAGATTATAGAATAGCGGACTTAACATGTTTTGGGGGTTGGGGCCTTCTGCATTCAATCAGGAATGAGAAGCCCCTCTATGTATTCCAGACAGGAAAGGCTTGAATGGAGAGAATTATAGGTTTACTCAGTCATTGTTGGGACAAAAATGAGGACAGCCATCATCCAGGTTTTCAGTCTGCAATACCAAAGTGGTTGTTCGGGTTGTTCTCAGAAATGTTTGCAAAACTTAAGAAACTTTCAGATCCTCTGGCTTCCATAGTATGCCTTGAGTACTATTTGGCTCACACAAGCCTTTTTGATTTCAAGTGTCCAAGGATCACAGAAACAAATCAGCTTTGAAGTTTTCATCCCTACTATTGTCTTCACTCTGTTCAAGTGCTAGAACAAGAGTATAACTCATTCATTCCTTTTCTACCTGTGTCTCATCCCAGTCCCTCAAAGTGACCACCTCAGGATCATAATGCTATGACACATCCTGGATTAACATGTCCTACTTCTCACTAGCAATGGGATCCTGTGGCCAAGTGACAGGTGAGTATTGCAAACTGAAGATCTGCTCCCTATGCTTCTTCTGCTACAACTGACCTAGTTTAGGAACCTCTGAAAAACATGGAGTGTCAATTCTCTCTAGAAAACATTGTCCCATCAAGTAACTGCTTGAAGTAGAAAGTGTCAATGTTACTTGGGGAGAGAAAGGTGTATGAGAGTATTTATTATCTCATTATTCCCTTGTCTTTCAAAATCATCTATTTTTCTTGTCTCCCACTGGTCTCAACTGCTATCAGCATGTTTCCTGCTCTTACTTGCATCATGATGTAATAATTTACTTTGCATTACATTTCCTTTCAAGGATCTTCTAAATATCATTTATATTCTTTTATATATTTTTTTGAGAATAAATCCCATATTCTGGAGCAGCAGGTTTATCAACTAATTTGTCAAAATGTAAAATCTTATTACAGACCATGTGCTCAAATAATGATGATACAGTTGCAGGAAACAATAATTAAGTGTAGATCTGTTCATTATCCATGACATCCCAAAGTCAGATCTACTAATGTTATGAATACAAGGTAAACATAAATATATTTCTGGTTGTGTTGGATGAAGGTATACCTCTTTCTAATACATATAGGTCAAAACACATATAGGTTATTGCTTACTTTTTAATAAAATGAAGAAGCAAAAACAGCTTCTCTATTTTTTTATGATTTCAATACAAAATAGTTGTGCTCCATGATCTAGAAATATCTTAATAAATAAATATATATGTCTATTGAATAAATTCAATTTTACTCTATAAGGGAAAGATACATCATTTCAAGAAATCTTCATATACTAAGAGCAAATAGCATATTTGTATGAAAATGTCAAATGAAATTATATACATTTTGCTAAATTTTTCTAATCACATACTTGGAATATCACATGAATATGAATGCATCTGCTAACCTTGCTACTGTGTTGGATTCTATAATTAATGATTTATATGAAAACATATTTTTCACGACAAAAACATGTATTATTTCATATATGTATGGAGCACTTTAAACCTAAAATGAAATTTAATATCATTCCCTGAAATTGTTTCTGATATCTAATATACCTAGGTACAAATTGAACAAAATTAAACAATAAAGTTAAACTAATTTAGGGCTAGAATATCATATAAACCCATAAAAATCAAGACTTCTTAGAAAAAATTAACCAGTATTGTAAAATCCTCTTTTCTCAGCCTATTACCCTAGTTCATACTTGATTCAACACATACTAATCAGAGGTGAGGGAGTGAGAGTTGCATTCTCTTGGAATATCATATAATTCAATCCAATTCCAAGGATGCACATTCTCATAAATAGAATCATTTCATCAGAAGAGACCATTTAGCTTTGCTGTTGTCTGATTTGGCACTTTTTTAGAGGGTACTTTCTCACAAAGAATCTGATCTACTTATTAGAAGATTAGCAAGGGAGTATATGATGTCTCAAAGGCCGTCAGATATCATTAGAGGCTCCAACAAGTCATAATTAACTTTGTGTTTAAAAAAAGAGAACAACAGGGTCACCAATAACACATTCTGGGCAGGTGGCCAGGACACTACCATGGGAGTCATGATGTCTAAACATAAATTGAGTAGGCTGGACTTGCAAAGTATACTGATCAGAAGCAAGGCAACTATTAACATGGCAAGGAAAAAGAAATTTCTAATAAAATGAGCAGAAGTCTTGGAAAGACTGGAACATTAGCCTTCAGCTTAATAACTATAGCATATATACTCTCAAATAGACTTGAGCCTATTCAAGAATCAAACCCTACTAAAAGTCAAGAAGCAGTTTGAACTTGAGGGTGGCATAAAATAAGGAGGCAGTGTCCCCTGGGGTCAGCATAAAATTGGCAAAATGGTGAAAGAGACAACAAAAATACAATGAAACTCTTATTCTTTGGGCCAATTTCTTTGAGATTTTTGGGGCCAAATTTTTAAAAATTCCCACCAAACCAAAGGATGTTTTATTTCTACTTCAACTTTTAATAGAAGCAAGCTATATTTTAAGAAGCAACTACACAAAACTCTACATGGAGAGTTTGAAATCCCTTTACCTACTTTTTCACAGGACAACTCTGAGCAGTCTCACGTATAACTCAACAAGCTTTGTTTGCAAGTCTTCAAGCCAGGCAAGATGGAGGCAATTATTACTACATGAAAATCATAGAAAATAAAAATTTGCCCCATCTTTTTTCCCCTTGTTTTTGCATTTTTGTGTCTTGGGGAGAAGGAGAAGGGCGTAGTTTTTCCTTTCTCTGTCTTTCCCCTGCACCCCCTTCATCTAATCTTTGTATTTGACTGTTTGTTTACTACTCTACTCCTTCCTGATCTTTCTTCTTGACTAAGTTCATGTTATATTATTATCATGGAGAATTGGGTCCCATTAATGCACACATTTTTTCCCTTTATTTTGGCAAGATGACCATACCAGAGCAGCATTGAAAAATAAAGAGACTTATTATTTTGAGAATAATTGTTGTAAGTATTTTGCATATTAGGAAAAAAAAAAAAAAGCCTTGGACTCAGAGGTTGGTATAAAAAAATCAAGGATCATTTGTAGTTTTTCACTGGAGAAAAAAAACCTTCTCTAACCAACAGCATCTCTCTCTCTCTTCTTTAAACTTATTTTTTAATGAAGATCTCAACATATACAAAAGTACAGCAAATCTGCATGAAGCCCTATGTACCTACCATTCAGCTTCAACAATCCTCCACTCAAGGTTAATATTGTTTCATCCCTACCATCACCCTCTCCTCTTTATTTCATAATTCTGAAATCCCAGACCTCAAATCATACGTTCCATAAATATTTTGGAAGAATATTTTATTTTAGTATCAAGGCAACCTATGCTATTTAACCACAGATTACCTATATATTTCCACTATTTTGTAAAATAATTAATTGAAATTGCATGCAAATACACAAATTGATATCCTCCTTAATGAATAAAATGTAATAAGTCATATAAAATAATCAAGTATATGTACAGGATAAATGAAATACCTGCTTGAATAAGGACAGTGATTTCTGTGTAAAGCTGATAGAAGTCTCTTAATCTGCCTGTACTTTTGTCTACTTTTTAATGCTTATAGCAGGAAGCATCACTTAATACATATTACCATTTGGGGCATCATTCAATGAAGGAGGATTTAACTTTATGTGGCAAATTATCCCACATTTTTACTTAACACTGAATCTGTGATTCAAATGGTAGAAAAAATAGAGTTTACAGCCAAGTTTACATAAAGTGAATGTAGAAAACTCAAACACATCATTAAAAAGTCAATGTTATTGTGAAGTATTTTCCTCCACTCTAGAAAAGTATAATACAATTGTGTTTATTCTACTTATGACAAATTCTTCACATAAATTTTTATTAGGGGATTCAAAAATGTTTTAGTCCCTGGAACAATAGTTTGAAATCAGAAATAAAAAAAAATCAAAGACCCTTATATGCAAATATAAAACAATTATGAAGAAACCAAATGAATGATATGTCTTGAAATATACTAATAAAAACAGAATGAAGGTAAAGCTAATCAAAGTACAGTAGTTTCACTCAGACATGCTGTAAATGCTCCTGTTTTATCATGTAAAAATTAGAGATTATCAGAGAGCAATAAAGATCTCCATTTTCCTTGTGAAATAATACAGCAGGTAAAGAAATCCATCAAATTACAAGAAAGAAAGAGAAGAAAGACATAAAAACTACATAAAAGCCAGAGAACAATTAACAAAATGGCAATAAGTAAATACCTATCAATAATTAATTTAAATGTAAATGGACTAAATTTTCCATTCAAAAAACAGAATGGCTAAATGGGTTAAAAAATAAGACCCATCTACATGTTGTCTACAAGAGACTACAGAAATGAGGAGTGAGGACACACACAGACTGAAAGTGAAAGGATAAAGAAAGATATTACATGTGAATGAGAATGAAAAGAAAGTTGGGGTAGCTATACTCATATCAGACAAAAGATACTTTAAAAGAAAGACTGTTATAAAAGATAAAGAAAAACACCACATAGTGATAAAGGAATCAATCCAGCAAGAAGATATAACATTTATAAATACATATGCATCTAGTATAGGATCATCAAAATATATAAAGCAAATATAAAGAGACCTAAAGGGAGAAACTGGCAACAATACAATAAAAGTTGAAAACTTTAAAACCCACTTATATCACTGGATAGATCATCTAGATAGAAAAAAACCATTAGACCAATAGACTTAATAGATTATAGAACATCCCATCCAAATGCAGCAGAATTCTTCTCAAGTGCACTTGGAACATTCTCCAGGATATATCACATGTTAGACTACAAAACAATCTCAATATATTCAATAAGACTGAAATCATATCAAGCATGTTTTCTAACCACATATTAGAAATCAATTGTAAGAAGAAAACTGGGGAAAATGGGGAGAATAAACAGCATGCTACTGAATAACCAATGGGTCACTGAAGAAATCAAAGGAGAAATAAAAAGAATACCTAGGGACAAATAACAACAGAAATATGACATACTAAAATCCATGAAATGCAGCAAAAGCATTTCTAAGGAGGAATTTCATAGCAAAACAGGTCAACATTAAGAAAAAAAAAATCTCAAACAATCAACTTTAAACCTAAAAGAAATAGAAGAGAACAAAAAACAGAGTTAGTAAAAGGAAGAAATAATAAAGGTAGGAAAAAAATAGAGACTAAAAAGAAAATAAAAAAGATCAATGGAACTAATACTTATTTTTTTAATTTTATTTTATTATGTTATATTAATCACCATACATTACATCATTAGTTTTTGATGTAGTGTTCCATGATTCATTGTTTGTGTATAATACCCAGTGCTCAATGCAGTACATGCCCTCTTTAATACCCATCACCAGGCTAACCCATCCCCCCACTCACCCCTCTAGAACCCCCAGTTTGTTTCTCAGAGTCCATCGAGTTTCATGGTTCATCTACCCCTCTGATTTCCCCCCCCTTCATTTTTCCCTTCTTACTAACTTTTTTTTTTTTTTAACATATAACATATTATTTGTTTCAGAGGTACAGGTCTGTGATTCACTGTTTTTTTTTTTTTTAAGATAACAACTATAAAATTCTCATGAAAGATTGAGGAAGACACAAAGAAATGAAAAACGTCCCATGATCATGGATTGGAAGAACAAATATTGTGAAGATGTCAATGCTACCTAGAGCAACCTACACATTCAGTGTAATCCCTATCAAAATACCATCAACTTTTTTCAAAGAAATGGAACAAATAATCCTAAAATTTTTATGGAATCAGAAAAGACCCCAAATAGCCAGAGGAATGTTGAAAAAGAAAAGCAAAGCTGGTGGCATCACAATTCCAGACTTCAAGCTCTATTACAAAGCTGTCATCATCAAGACAGTAAGGTACTGGCACAAAAACAGACACATAGATCAATGGAACAGAATAAAGAGCCCAGAAATGGGCCCTCAACTCTATGGTCAACTAATCTTCAACAAAGCAGGAAAGATTGTCCAATGGAAAAAAGACAATCTCTTCAACAAATAGTGTTGGGAAAATTGGAGAGCCACATGCAGAAGAATGAAACTGGACCATTTCCTTACACCACACAGAAAAATAGACTCAAAATGGTTGAAAGACCTAATGTGAGACCAAGAGTCCATCGAAATCTTAAAGGAGAACACAGGCAGGAACCTCTTCGACCTCAGCCACAACAACTTCTTCCTAGAAACATTGCCAAAGGCAAGGGAAGCAAGGGCAAAAATGGGGATCTATTGGGACTTCATCAAGATAAAAAGCTTTTGGGGGCGCCTGGGTGGCTCAGTCATTAAGAGTCTGCCTTTGGCTCAGGTCATAATCCCAGGGTCCTGGGATCGAGCCCCACATCGGGCTCTCTGCTCAAGTGGGAAGCCTGCTTCTCCCTCTCCCACACTCCCTGCTTGTGTTCCCTCTCTCTCTGTGTCTCTCTCTGTCAAATAAATAAATAAAATATTTTTAAAAAAAAATAAAAAGCTTTTGCACAGCAAAAGAAATAGTCAACAAAACCAAAAGACAACCAACAGAATGGGAGAAGATATTTGCAAATGACATATCAGATAAAGGGCTAGTATCCAAAATCTATAAAGAACTTATTAAACTCAACACCCAAAGAACAAATGACCCAATCAAGAATTGGGCAGAAGACATGAAAGACATTTTTCCAAAGAAGACATCCAAATGGCTAACAGACACATGAAAAAGTGCTCAGTATCGCTCGGTATCAGGGAAATCCAAATCAAAACCTCAATGAGATACCACCTCACACCAGTCAGAATGGCTAAAATTAACAAGTCAGGAAATGACAGATGCTGGTGGGGATGCCAAGAAAGGGGAACCCTCCTACACTCTTCGTGGGAAGGCAAGTTGGTGCAGCCACTCTGGAAAACAGTATGGAGGTTCCTCAAAAAGTTGAAAATATGGGGCGCCTGGGTGGCTCAGTCGTTAAGTGTCTGCCTTCGGCTCGGGTCATGATCCCAGGGTCCTGGGATCGAGCCCCACATCGGGCTCCCTGCTCTGCGGGAAGCCTGCTTCTCTCTCTCCCACTCCCCCTGCTTGTGTTCCCTCTCTCGCTGTGTCTCTCTCTGTCAAATAAATAAATAAAATCTTTAAAAAAAAAAAAAGTTGAAAATAGAGCTACCATACAACATAGCAATTGCACTACTCAGTATTTACCCCAAAGATACAAATGTAGGGATCCGAAGGGGTACGTGCACCCAGATGTTTATAAAAGCAATGTCCACAATAGCCAAACTATGGAAAGAGCCAAGATGTCCACCGACAGATGAATGGATAAAGAAGAATGGAATATTATGCAGCCACCAAAGGAATGAAATCTTGCCATTTGCAATGACGTGGATGTAACTGGAGGGTATTATGCTGAGCAAAATAAGTCAATCAGAGAAAGACATGTATCATATGACCTCACTGATATGAGGAATTCTTAATCTCAGGAAATAAACTGAGGATTACTGGAGTGGTGGGAGGTGGGTGGGATAGGGTGACTGGGTATAGATACTGGGGAGGGTATGTGCTCTGGTAAACGCTGTGAATTGTGTAAGACTGTTGAATCATAGACCTGTACCTTTGAAACAAATAATACATTATATGTTAAAAAAAAAAAAAAAAAGAAGAAGATAGCAGGAAGGGAAAAAGGAAGGGGGGGAAATCGGAGGAGGAGACAAACCATGAGAGACTATGGACTCTGAGAAACAAACTGAGGGTTCTAGAGGGGAGGGAGGTGGGGGATGGGTATTAAAGAAGGCATGTACCGCATGGAGCACTGGATGTTATACACAAACAATAAATCATGGAACACTACATCAAAAACTAATGATGTAATGTATGGTGATTAACATAACATAATAAAAAAATAAAAAAATAAATAAAAATAATAAAAAAAGTAAAAAGATATACAAAATTAACAAGTCTTTAGCTAGAATCACCAAGAATAAAAGAGAGCTCAAATAAATAAAATCTAAAATGAAAGAGAAGTGACAACTGATATGACAGAATTATAATCATAAGAAACTACTATAGAGTTATAAGCCAATAAACAGAACAACCTTGAGAAAATGGATAAATTCCAAAAAATATATGATCTTCTAAGACTGAATCATAAAAAAATAGAAAATTGAAGCAGTAATAAAAAGTCTGGGGGTGCCTGGATGGTTCAGTCGTCAAGTGTCTGCCTTCAGCTCAGGTCATGATCCCTGGGATGGAGCCCTGCATCAGGATCCCTGCTCAGCAGGAAGCCTGCTTCTCCCTCTCTCACTCCCCCTGCTTGTGTTCTCTCTCTCACTGTCCTCTCTCTCTCTCTCTGTCAAATAAATAAATAAAATCTTTTAAATAAAAACTAAAAATGTGTTTTAAAAAATCTCCCAATGAACAAAAGTCCAAGACAATTTCACTCATGAATTCTACCAAACATTCAAATAAGTTATAATACACATCCTTCTTAAAAAATTCCAAACAATTGAAGAGGAGGAGAACACTTCCAAACTTGTTTATGAGGTCAGCATTACTCTGATATAGAAATCAGGTAAGGAAATCACAAAAACGGTCAACTCCAGACCAATATCCTTGATGAACATAGATGCAAAATTCCTCACAAAATATTGGCCAAATTCAACAATAAATTAAAAAGGATCACACACCATGAATCAGTGGGATTTATTTCAGGGATGAAAGGAAGTTTCAGTCAATGTGATACACCACACTAACAAAATAAAAAATAAAAATGATATGATTATCTCAATGGATCCAAAAAAAATAATTTGATAAAATTCAACATTTGCTTATGATAAAAACTTACAACAAAGTGGGTATAGAGAAAACGTACTTCAACACAATAAAGGCCATTTATTACAAACCCGCTGCTGACATCATACTCAGTGATGAATAGCTGAACCATTTTCCCTTAAGACCAGGACCAAAGACATTCATGCTTTAATTCAACATAGAATTGGAAGCCCTAGCCATAGCAGTAAGGCAAGAAAAGGAAATAAAAGTCATCCAAAATGGTAAGGAAGAAACAAAGCTGTCACTATTTGCAGATGACATTATGCTATATTGAGAAATCCTAAAGTCTCCACCTAAAAACTGTTAGAACTAATAAATTCAGTAAAATTGCAGGATATAAAAATCAATACACAGAATTCTGTGATATTTGCACACTAATATGAGCTATCAGAAAGAAAAATTAACAAAACAATATTAGTTATAATTGCATCAAAAAGAATAAAATACATAGGAATAAATTTAATCAAGGATTTGAAAAACCTATACACTAAAAACTATAAGAAACCAATATAAGAAATTGAAAAAAACACAAATAAATGGAAAGATATTCCGTGCTCATGAATTGGAAGAATTGATATTGTTAAAATGTCCATATTATCCAAGGCAATTTACAGATTCAATGCAATCACTATCAAAATTTCAATGGCATTTTTTTTAAAGAAGTAGAGCAAATAACTCTAAAATTGGGTGGAACCACAGAAGATCCCAGGTAGCCAAAACAAAGCTGAGAGAGAGGAACAAAGCTGGAAGTATCATGCTCCCGGATTTCAAACTATATTACAAAGCTATAATAATCAAAACAGGGATACCTTGGTGGCTCAGTCCATTAAGAATCTGCCTTCAGCTCAGATCATGATCTCAGGATCCTGGGATCGAGTCCTGTGTCGGGCTCCCTGCTCAGAGGGGAGCCTGCTTCTCCCTCTCACTCTGCCTCTCCCCTCCATTTGTTCTCTCTCTCAAATAAATTTACAAAATCTAAAAAAAAAAAAATAATAATCTGTACCTCTTAAACAAATAATACATTATATGTTAAAAAAAAGAAGATAGTAGGAAGGGTAAAATGAAGGGGGGGAATCAGAGGGGGAGACGAACCATGAGAGACGATGGACTCTGAGAAACAAACTGAGGGTTCTACAGGGGAGGGGGTTGGGGGGACGGGTTAGCTTGGTGATGGGTATTAAAGAGGGCACGTATTGCATGGAGCACTGGGTGTTCTACGCAAACGAATCATGGAACACTACATCAAAAACTAATGATGTAATGTATGGTGATTAACTAACAATAAAATTTTTTAAAAATCAAAAAAAGTATGGTATTAGCATAGAAACAGACACACAGATCAATGGAACAGAATTGAGAGCCAGAAATAAACCCACACATACATAGACAACTAATTAATGACAAAGAAGCCAAGAACACACAATAGAGAAATGTCAGTCTCTTCAATAAATGATGCTGGGAGGGATGGCTGTGTGGCTTGGTCCATTGATCATCTGCCTTTGGCTCAGGTCATGATCCCAGGGTCCTGGGATCAAGTCCCACATTGGGCTCCTTGCTCAGTGGGGAGCCTGCTCCTCCCTCTGCCTGCTGCTCTCCCCTGCTTGTGCTCTCTCTGTCTCTCTCTCTGACAAATAAATAAATAAAATCTTTAAAAAAATAAATAAATGATGCTGGGAAAACTGGAATGCTACATGCAAAAGAATGAAACTATACCACTATCTTACAACATACGTAACAATACCTCAAAATGCATTAAATACTTGAATGTAAGTCCTGAAACCATAAATTCCAGAAGAAAATATAGGCAGTTAAGTTCCTGGACATAGGTCTTAGTGGTGTGTTTGTGGATTTGATGTCAAAGGCAAGGGAAACAAAAGCAAAAATAAAAAAAAAAATGAGCTACATCAAACTAAAAAAAGCTTCTTCACAGCAAAGGAAACCATTATCAAAATGAAAAGGCAACCTACTCAATGAGAGAATATATTTGCAAATTATATATCTGATAAGGGGTTAATATCCAAAATATATAAAGAACTCATACAACTCAACAACAACAAAAAACAAACCACCCAATTATAAAATGGAGAGAGATTCTGACCAATTTTCCAAAGAAGACATACAGATGGCCAATAGGCCCATGAAAAGATGATTATTAGGTAAATTCAAATAAAAGCCACAATGAGATATTATCTACTACCTGTTAGAATGGCCAGTAGCAAAGAGACAAGAAATAATAGGCTTTGGAAAGGATGTGTAGAAAAAGGAACTTTTTTTCAGTTGGTGGAAATGTAAATTGGTACAGCTACTATGGAAAATGGTATAGAGTTTCCTCAAAAATTAAGAATAGATCTTTTATACAATCCAGTTATTCAACCCTGGGTATGTATGTGAAGAATACAAAACACTAATTTGAAAAGATATATGCACCCCATGTTCATCTTAGCATTATTTATAATAACCATGATACAGCAACAACGTTAGTGTCCGTCAATAGATGAGGGCATAACGAGGATATGGTGCGTGCCGACACACACGTGCATGCGTGTGCACACACACACGCACACTGGAATATTACTCAACCCTAAAGAAGAATGCAATATTGCTATTTGTGACAACATGGTTAAAACTTGAGGATATTATGCTAGTAAAATAAGTGAGATAGAGAAAGACAAATACTGCATGACTTCACTTATATGTGGATTCTAACAAAACAAACAAGAAAACAATTAAAACAATAAAAACTCACAGACACAGAGAACAGGTTGATGGTTATCAGAGGGGAAGGGGTTTGGGGTTTGGGGGGTGGATTAAATGAGGGAAGGGGATCAATTGTATGGTGACAGATGGTAACTAGACTTTTGCTGATGATCGCTTTGTAGTGTATACAGATGTTGAATTGTAATAGTTGTACACCTGAAATTTATATCATGTCATATACTAATTTCACCTTAATTTAAAAAAAATTGAGCCAATGTCATTAGGAAAAATACATAATGCTAATAAAACAAAGGTAAAAATACTTTTAAGATTATATTTTGCATTGTTTTAATATTGAGCATGTTGTATTAACAGTTCCTAAGTTATTTTATTACATACATACATACATACATACTAACATATTCAAATCATTAAAGAAAAAAATGGGATGTCTTCTCTCCCAGATCTTATTATATTGATGGTGCAGTTTTCAGGTTTTCTAATCTTCTCTGAAGTTACTGGACCTACAAGCCTGGAGGATGCAGAAAGAACGTGTGCCAAGACAGAGAACCCCAATGACAGTAGAAACCCAAAGGATACTCAGGGAGTTAACTATCTGGCAGAAGATATACATTAGCAATGAATTCTGTATTTGTTTTCATCTTCTCTTATTCTTAGAGAGATTAAAGACTACTTTTCATTAGTGACATTTTATACCAAAAAGTAAAGAATTGCTTGGCTCTTTATATGGTAACTCATTCTTAAAATGTCTTTCAGAGGATACTATATTTTTTCTTTTGCTTTATTTTATTTTCATCAAGTGTGTTGGGCTCAAATTACAAAAGGTAAAAAATAAAGGAAATCAGAGGCGGTGTTCTAGATGACACATTATGAAATCTTGACATTTAACTGCAAGGTAATATCTTAAATTGAATCCCACCTCTTAAAAAAAAATAGGGGTGCCTGGGTGGCTCAATCGTTAGGTATCTGCCTTCGGCTCAGGTCATGATGCCAGGGTCCTGGGATCAAGCCCCGCATCGGGCTCCCTGCTCGGCGGGAAGCCTGCTTCTCCCTCTCCCACTCTCCCTGCTCGTGTTCCCTCTCTCGCTGTGTCTCTCTCTGTCAAATAAATAAATAAAATCTTAAAAAAAAAAAATAGAACAGAGAACAAACAACAATGACAACAAAACTATGTTAAAATGATAATACTGGATAATTGGAGAAATTTGGACATGAGTATTTCATCAGATAAGAGTTCTGCAATATCTTTAACATTTTGTGCGTGATAACTTTGTTGCAATTATGTAGGAGAATTTATTTCCCCTCTGAGGAGAAACATGTTAAATATTTAGGGTTAAAATTTAAAGGTGTTTACAGCTTATATTTAAATGGTTAGCAAAATAAAACAAAATATATGTATATATGAAAGAGAGAAAGCAGAAAAATGTGGCAAATATTCTTGTAACTGTTCTGTAAATTTAATATTCTTAAAATAAAATTTAGGAAAAAATAAAACAGGGTATACCTGGCAACTTGATGCATTGATTTAATATTATTAATAATTAATTAACATAACATTATTCATTTCCATGCATTCATTCAATCTAATACCTGATGCATCAATAAGAAAGAGAAACATATTGTTACATGTAAACAAACACACACAGATACATACACACAAACATGCAAAGGGATGAATTTCACACAAATCAGCTTGAGCAAAAAAAAAACCACACTAAATAGTACAGACTATATGATTTCAATTATACACATTCCTAAAAGAGACACAAATATTGTTCAGAGTAATCAGTTTAGTGGTAACTTTAGGATATAAATATTGGCAAAAATAAATAAAATATATACCTATTTATGGAATTGAAGAATATTCCTTTGTCATTAGAAGTATGTTGCTAGTAAAAGTTAGTAATAGGGATTTTAACCAAGAACTATAGTGGGAATATGCAGAAATAATACAAAGAGAAATACATAAAATGATCTTATACAGAGACCTCAATATTCACGAGCATGTGAAAGAAATATCAAATAATTCAATATGGGATTTGGGAGAAAAAATGTCAAATATGGACAAGATGCCAGCAGAACAGAGATATTTAAAGAGAGAAACAGAGTTCATAAAGCTACATTTCTAAAACTTATCAGACTCATGCATCTTCTCTCTAGTATTATTTTCTACTTTATCTCTGCCCTCAACAATTTAAGTGTCATAAAATATTTCCTAGGGAGCGTCTATTTTTTACATACTTAGATATCACTTCATTGCTCTTTGAATGTCTGTTTATGCTTTTTCAGGGGATAGTTAAGGGGATTATGTAGGGACAGACAAGAGAATGTTCATGAATGCCTTAAAGTGATTTATAAATATGAAACGCTAAGAAACTGCAATCCTGCTAGGCTATTATGTGATTTTATTTTATAAAAGTTGAAAAAATGGTGACACTCAAAAATATTCTGAGAAAATTAATTAACTCAAGGTTAAATGCCACAATGGGATTGCTTTGTCTGTGCACCCTATATACACACTTTTATAAGCGGTAGGATTTTGAGGCATTATTTGGTATATAAAATAATACTTCTGCTTAATATCATGTGGTACTTTTCTTTGATTAAACACTTCCTACACATTTGATGAAGAACATAGGGAACCTCTATTACTTAGGTGTCTTTCATTTGTCCTGTACGGGAGGCTTATTCCTGCTAGGAAGATTAGCTGTGCATGGTTTGGTTAACTTCCATAGTGGGAGCCATAAATCCATCAAAACACATAAAAGAGACGGATGGCCTCCTAATTAAAGCTTGAATTTATGGTAGAGACAGTCTTCTCAGGGAAATTCTTCATGAAGCAATAGAGTAAGAAATGCTTATTTTTATCTATTAAAAGTTTGTTACGTTTATTTTGAAAGCATAAAATGAAGATATAAGGAACATGCATGTAGTTACTATATGAACTCTATTACAAGCTGGTAACAAAGGTATGATATTTGGCACAGAGAAGTGGGTCGTTAAAGAACTGTAAGAATTGCTGTTTATAAAAATGTTGGTGCAAAGGTCATCCAAATGATAAATGGGGGAGTGTTACCACTGACAGAACACTGATGCCGATTTAGATGTGAGTGGAAGCACTGGTACTGCAAGAGACTTTCAGAGCTCAGCAAGGCTCCTTTTCAAAAAATAAAATATTGATTTGTATTAAACAGAGATGAGGTAGGATATCCATAGTGATATTTTCCCCTTTTTTCCCTCAGGAATAGTCTCAATGATGTGGATGGAGCTAGAGAGGATTGTGCTAAGAGAAATAAGTCAGTCAGAGAAAGACATATACCATATGATTTCACTCATATATGGAATTTAGGGAAAAAAAAAAACAGATGAACTTGGGGAGTGGGGAGAAAAGAGGGAGGCAAACCATCTAAGAGACTCTTAATTATAGAGAACAAACTGAGGGTTGCTGGAGGGGAGGTGGGTGAGGGGATGGGGTAAATGGGTGATGGGGTTTAAGGAGGGCACATTTTATGTTGAGCACTGGGTGTTGTATGGAAGTAATGAATCACTAAATTCTATTCCTGAAACTAATACTACACTGTATGTTAACTAACTAGAATATAAATGAAAGCTTGAAACTAGAAAAAAAATAGTCTCAGACTCATTTCAATTTCCCTTCCTTTCTAAAAAAAAAATACTTTATTTATTTTTATTGAAGTATAATTGATACTCAATATCCCGTCAGTTTCAGGTGTACATCATAGTGATTCCTAATTTTTATACTTTATGAAATGATCCCCATGATCATTCTAGTTACCATCTGTCACCATAGAGAGTTATAATATTATTGACTGTATTCCTTATGCTATACATTACATCCTCCCACTTATTTGTTTTATAAATGGAATTTCACTCTTCCCGGATGTATAATACGACACTCAACAAAATAATACTTAAAAATGGAAAGTAAGAAAATAAATTCTTGTATAACTGTCAGTTGGCTGTAATATCCTGCAGCCAAGATTAAATATCAGTTCAACAGATGTGTGTTTAAAGGAAACTGCACTGTGTGAGGTATCACAGAATAAAAAACTTAGAAATAAATAGACATATGTTATTTGAGCTCCAAAGAAAGTGAAAAAATATCCACAGGTATAGATATTTTAAAAAGCCGATTTGTACTCTCTTACCAATCTATTTGTGATGACTACCATCAAAGGCCCTCCATATTCTCCCATAAAACATTTTTTTTAAATGTAAACAGAGAAAGAAAGAAAATGGGTTAAAATCGGCATCATAGGCAATTATTAAACTTACTCTCCAAGGTTAACTATTTAACTTTTAATATTCTGGAAAACATAACTTGAGTTAATCTAAACTAATCCAGTACAAAGTACCAAAATGCAGTCTCCTTAAAATATGCATTTCTTAAATTATCAGAATAGGCAAGAATATAAGTAACTAAAATCATTGAAGGGGAATTTTCCAGGATGCCTATTTACAGAGCTTCTGCTGTGTTATTCTTTCATTTAAAATATTTTTTCATAACACAATATTTCTAGTTAATTGTTACTAATATATTATTCAATTTGCAAAAAAATGAAATGTTTATACAAATTTCAGTCATCTATATTTGTAAATTTCTGTTTATTTTGAAAATATCTGTGTTAAATTATTTTTTAATAATACATTTTAACATTTTTGAAACTAATTCTATAAAAGTTGTTCATTATAGCAACTTTAAAATAAGTATCAACTTATTTGGCAAGAGAATATAGTAACAAGATTAAAAGAAAACTAATGTGTTTCTATGTGACTTCAGGACAATTTGGTCATCAGGTTGTATTCCTTAAGTTTATACAATTTTTGGTTGTCAATGATACCTCAGCAAAGCTGGGAAGATAAAAAAGAGAAGAATATGAGGGCTCGCTCTCTCCCTCTCTTTCTCTTTCTTTCTCTCTGCTCTCCACCATGTGGGATGCAGGGAGAAGGCCAACTGCAAACCATAAAAGTCCCACCAGATATCTGATCAGCCGGCATCATGATCTTGGACTTCCCAGCATTTCAGAACTGTTAGGAATAAATGTTGTTTGAGGAAAAAAAAAATAACATCTCAAAAACAAAAACAAAACAAAACAAGACAAAAAACAATAACAAAAAACAAACAAAAAACCCCCCAAAAAACAAAAAGAAGAATAAATGCTATCATTAGGTGTGGACAAAAGTACTACAAAAGATTGGGAAGGGTGGTTGTCAGGGACTGGGGGGACCAGGAATGGGCAATTATCATTAATGGATGTGGAGTGTCAGTTTTGGAAGATGAAAGGAGTTCTGGAGATGAATGGTGGTGATAGTTACACACAATGTGAATGCAATTAATACTGTTGATGTACACTTAAAATAATTAAATTGGTAAATTTTATATATATTTTACTACAATTGAAAAAAGAAAAAAAAATATGAGTTCATCCAAGACATATTTTTTTGTTTCTTTTTTTGTTTTTCTTGTTGTTGTTGTTACCATGTAAAAATAAATCAGGTTGCCTATTTTCATTTTTCATTCATTAAATGATAAATTAATTGACTAATCTGAAAATATCAGTGTCACTGTTGAATAAATATAATGTGAGGTTCAATTAAAACTGGTCTGAATCTCAGATACCCATTTGAATTAGTTATCTGTTCATTCCTGTGTTTGATGGTTCATAATTTATGGTGACTTCTGTTAATTAAAGGACATAGTACCCTACATAAAACATCTTTTACATTTTGTTGTGCTCTTAGCTTTAAAGAAAAAACATATTTTTGAACAAAGCCAGTTATATATCTCATGTCTGAGAAAGGCTATGCAACTTAATTGTTCCCATGAGAGACCACTGATTATTTGAGAGAGATGCCTATGTTCAAATGCTTTAAAAGTGAATGTACATCTGTCAAGTTTAACACATATTTTTAAAAAGAATAGAAATCGTATAAATTAAAAAGATCAATTTCTGTTAGTGGCACTGGTTTTATTACTGTGAATCTGGCCAGTACAGCTTGTTGACAGTTACAATATAGAGACAAGTGAATCCTTTGAATGTCTATTATTTCTAAAACTGAACTTTTGAATTTTCATTTTCATAATCTGAAAGTAAGACATGACCCAGAAATATTTTGTAATTTAGAGACATAATTTATTTGTCAAATATAACCTTTACATATTTTATGCTTGATAACATTAAAAGCTCTCATGATAATCAGGTTTAGTGTAATTGATTCACATTTGCTTTGAAAGTGTTGTTAGTATTAACTAGCATTGATTAGAGATATGTATGTATGTCTGTGGTCTATATGTATGGGTATGTTGGGGGGCATCCCTGTCCATGGAAGTGAATTTACCGTAATTCTTGATCAAAACACACTCATCATATGTCTACGCATAATCTGCTTTATTGTTAGTTATTTTAAGGATGCAATAAGAACCTATAAAACCACTCACACCCACACCAACACCCACAAGCTAAGGCCTTGGGGTGGGTTAAATTTATACACGTCTCCATTCTATTCCCTGCATCCTCATCCCATCCTCTTTGATAAGATCATTTTCTGAAAGGTGATACTAATAATCTTACTTTTTTAAAATGAAATTTATAGCATCCACACATATACTAACAATGTAAATTTTTCCCTTTTGAATTATTTTAGCTTTTTTAAATGAGATGATCATATATACAACAATGTAGCTTTAAAATTATTTTTCTATAAATTATTCATCTTAACTATATGATACAGCATGACAATAATATACCATATTTTTATCTTTTTTTTACTTTCTTTTTAAATTTAATTTAATTTTATTATGTTATGTTAGTCACCATACATCATTAGTTTTTGATGTAGTGATCCATGATTTATTGTTTTTGTATAACACCCAGTGCTCCACGCAGTATGTGCCCTTCTTAATACCCATCACCGGGCTAACCCATTCCCCCACCCCAACCCCCCAAACTCTCAGTTTGTTTCTCGAAGTCCATAGTCTCACATGGTTTGTCTCCCTGTCCTATTTCCCCCTCTTCATTTTCCCCTTCCTTCTCTTAATATCCTCCATGCTATTCCTTATGTTCCACAAATAGGTGAAACCATATGATCATTGACTTTCTCTGCTTGACTTATTTCACTTAGCATAATCTCCTCCAGTCTCATCCAATTTAAACATCCACTGTCTTATTTATAAGTATCTGTTTTTTTCAGGCTTTACCTATTTTAAAAATTGTTCCCTTGAACTTTCTTATATGTTTCTTGTTAAACTTGAAAATAAATTTCTTTTAGAGACAGGCTTAAGATAGTCTTTAGAGATACGCAGTATGTGATTCTATTTTAGAAATTATTGCCAAACTGTTTTCACAAACAATTTATAAAATAGGTCACTAGGTGATAGATGATAGATAGATAGATAGGTGATAGAAAAAAGAGTGATCATATAATTTATTTTTGAAATAGACACTTTTGTGAATGGAAGGGTCTCTGTTATTAATTAGATTATTAGTAACAATAATTATTATTAGTGTTCCACTCCAACAGGTGTAAACTTGGAATGTCCTAAAAACAAATAATAAAACTCACAGCAAAACATATAAGCAACAATGACAAAAATAATAGAACCCCAGGAAAGCATATAAACAACAACGATAACAACAAATAAATATAAAACCCACAGCAAAACATATAAGCAACAATGGCTCTGTTATTAATTAGATTATTAGTAACAATAATAATTATTATTAATGTTCCACTCCAAGAGGTATAAACTTGGGATGTCCTAAAAAAGAAACAGATAATAAAACCCACAGCAAAACATATAAGCAACAATGACAAAAACTGCAATTAAGTTAATTTTGGACTTGCCCCACCATGTTTGTGTAATGTCCTCAAACATAAGCTTTATATCATTTAAGTGTTTTTAAGGTTTTAAGATAACAATAACTCAAATTTCAAGCAAGGATATTCAGATTATTATATGAATGCATCATCACCAGATCTTTAAATCTTTATTTATTCATGTATTTAACATGATGATAAAAATTAACTACTAGTTTGATCATTTTTTACCACTTGTTGTTGTAAACAATAATTCTAACGGAATTCCAGAAGAGTATTCAATATAGGGAAAATACATGAAAATATAAATGAAACATTTCATTAAAATTCATACCTATATTGGTATGATAAGATCTCAATATAATCAATTGGAACAAAATTTTTCTTTTGAATCATTTCTGAATACTTAGAGGGTAAAATTCTTATCTGAACTGAAATGTTAGCACCACCCTTAACACCAGTGGTGTTAATACAGTTGTCTTTTATGTTTCCTCCTATAGACCACTTAGAATTCTTAATTTTTATTTATTTTTTAATTTTTTTATTAACATACAATGTATTATTTGTTTCAGGGGTACAGGTCTGTGATCCATCAGTCTTGCGCAATTCACAGCGCTCACCATAGCACATACCCTCCCCAGTGTCCATCGCCCAGCCACTCCCCCCCACCCCCCTCCACTCCAGCACCATCAGTTTGTTTCCTGAGATTAAGAGTCTCTTATGGTTTGTTTCCCTCTCCGGTTCTTTTAATTCTTGGTGTTAAAGTTTCAGAAGCATGTCCTTGGGCAAAAGAGATTTGTATTAATTCACAGCCACTGTCGCAAGTAATTTAGTGGTGATGTCAGTGTACTTCCAGTTGCTCTTTGCCAAATAACCAAAAAAGTCATGCCAATAATAAACTATAAAAAGAAGGCAATAAAATTATTAGTTAGGGCTACAAGGAGCACTCCATAATTTTCAACAATGTGAAAATATGCTTTTGTATGTAAGGTCTTAAAATCTTAAGTGGAGAATAGGTAGACTGCTAAATGCAGGCTTAGTGTGAATTCCCCAGTACCATTCCTTGATTGTCCTTGTTCTGCTAACCTGGTTTTATCCATGTCTGTCTGAGTGTCTCTAATCTATCTTCTATCTATCATCTATCTATCTATCTATCATCTATCATCATCTATCTATTATCTACCTATCATCTATCATCTGTCATCTATCTATCTTCTATCTATCTATCATCTATATCTATCTATCATCTATCTATCATCTATCTATCATCCATCTATCTTCTATCTATCTAT
>NC_058403.1:21609323-21655535 GCF_002201575.2 Neomonachus schauinslandi | reverse complement strand
CTTCTATCTATCTATCATCTATATCTATCTATCATCTATCATCTATCTATCATCTATCTATCTATCTATCTATCATCTATCTATCTCTTTCCATCTTCTATCATCTATTTATCTAATCTTTATAGTTTTCAAAATAACAGTCAGCATGGAAAAGTTTTTACATTAACAAAAAATATAGTCAAACTGAGTCCAAATCCTGGCTTTGTCACTTTCAAACTATGGGAGTTGAGCAAGTCACATGAACTATTTCTCAGTTGCCTTGTGTTACTATAATTTCAAAAGACATTGTAATAGTGCTTCCCCTATGTGGTTTGAGAGAGGATATTATAAACTAATCTGTAAAAAAGTACTAATGTATTAGCGACTAAAGTTTAGCTATCTATGGATAATACAGTCTGTGTTTATGGTGTGTCATATCTTGTTTTAAGCAATTTATATATTTTAATTTTCATAATTGTGTTGGCATTTAAAAGAACACAAGTGACTAAATAGAATTCCAAGACCAGTTTGACTTCAAAGCCAGTGCTCTTAACATCCCTTCTACATAGAACAATAGTCGAATAAGATGCCAGTTTCCATTAAAATCATAAATATAATGTTATAATAAATAATTTTGTACTCTTGAAGTAATGTGGCTTATACTATAGTTCTTACTTGGCCTGGGTGTCTTGTCTGCTCTTAACTGTCTTAAAGTGTTCTTAGTCTTTGTCCATCCAGTGAATTCAACATTCAAAAGAGCTCTGCTTAATGTAATTATTCCCTGGGACTAGTGTGATAGGTCTTCCCTACCCTGAAGCTGTGTATAGAGAGAATCTAAATATCTTTGGCCAGGGAGGAACATGACCTGCTTAGAGACAGCTAGAATCTGACTGCCATTTTTGCACTGTCAAAACAATTTCTGCTAAATCTTTTTTAACATTGTCTTTGGAGCAGTGTGTCTGAGCAATATAGCTCATTGCCTTCCTGACCTAGGTACAGTAAGCTTGCCTACCTTGCAGTCACAAGATAGTCAAGTTCAAATATATTAACTATGCTAAATTTGTCAATGATGCTTCACTCTTTTCAAATGAAAGTCATTTGTTTTTCCAACTTAGGAGCATATGAAGAACAGTTATCATCATTAGGTAGAGAATGCTAGCTCTTAGGATATTTCTTTTTTTTTTAAAGATTTTATTTATTTATTTGACAGAGAGAGAGACACAGTGAGAGAGGGAACACAAGCAGAGGGAGTGGGAGAGGGAGAAGCAGGCTTCCCGCGGAGCAGGGAGCCCGATGCGGGGCTCGATCCCAGGACCTGAAATCATGACCTGAGCCTAAGGCAGACGCTTAACGACTGAGCCACCCAGGCGCCCCTCTTAGGATATTTCTTAATCAAATTTTATCCCTATTCAGTCTCCCTGTGTCTGCCCCCCACATATACTGCACACACACACACACACACACACACACACACACACACACACCCCATAAGGAATTGAACAGTTTCTCCTTGGGTGCCATAATCTTGTATAAAACAGAAGCTATAGAAAAATAGATACTTTTTTCTTCATGATTTTCTTCTTAGAAATCAAGTAAGGAAGGACCAGAATGTTTATCAGCCACACTTCTAAATAATTAAGCTCTTGATAACAAGACAAAAAATCAGTACTCTCAAAAGTATTTAAAGTGGTCAAATTTGTATTACTTTGTGAATCCACAGAACATTTAAGCCTAATGCTTTTTTAAGGGTGCTGGGAGCATTTGTTCCCAATACACATTCATGTACTATCAGAGAAGAGAGAAAGTGGGGACAATCCATTTTTTAAAAAAATACATATAATAATACATTTTGTTCAAGGAGTCCAATATTTTATTCTTTTGTCTTTTAACAAATATAACCATCAAAAGTATTCAGATGGAAGGTTTTTACAGAATGTCTTTAAGGTCTAAGATGAATTGCATTCTGTAGTTATAAATAAATATGGGAAAATGGTTTATTTCATGTTTTATTGCATATTTATTGTATATTATATATTTACATATTACTTATTATATAATTACATAATATTATATATTTATTACATATAAAATATACAAATTAAGCCAAACATTGATTTTAAAGCCGGTTTTTTTAAAATATTTTTATTTATTTGACAGAGAGAGACACAGCGAGAGAGGGAACACAAGCAGGGGGAGTGGGAGAGGGAGAAGCAGGCTTCCCGCTGAGCAGGGAGCCTGATGTCGGGCTAGATCCCAGGCCCCTGGGACCATGACTTGAGCCGAAGGCAGATGCTTAACAACTGAGCCACCCAGGCACCCCAAAGCCTGTTTTTATGGGAGCATTGGTGCTAGAGGAAAAGGGCATGAGAGGAAATAATATATTCATGGTATCCTTTGTAAAATGTTCTTCCACTACAAGAAAACAACACACAAATATGAGAATAACATTACACTGTTGAGAGTCTTGATAATTATCATTAATGACTCAAGAGTTTAAGTCATAAAACTTCCTACACATGGCCGAGGGAAGATGAATGTAATTGATAACAAAGATAGTTCATTGCTAGATTTTCATAAAATTCCCAGATAAATACTGAGTCTAAATTCATCTCTGCAAACTTGATCAATAACAAAGGTATATCCATTTGTTAAATTCCAGGTCTCTGTATGTGACCTCTAGCACTGTAGAACTGCACATTTTGACAAGGGAAACAAATGCTAATGTTTTAATTCTTGTTTTATTTCTAGGAAGAAACAGGCAATATGGAATGCCAGATGCAATATTTTCGTTAGTTTTCTTGCTTTCTGAATAAACTATCATCTCCATTTTGTATCTGTTTGAAATTATGGAAATAAAGTCTTAACAAATTTAGTAAATTTTGCATGTTAGTTTTGTTAAATTTCTATACATGTGTCATGTATTGACTAAAGTATCTTAGATATTTTACTACTATATAAATGGTATACTTAGTATAAGTAACATATACACATATAAACCAATACTTAATAAAAAGATGAGAAATAAGACTATTACTCTTTTCTAAGAATATTGGTTATATCATCAGAGCAAAGCTGTAAATATTTTATTCTTTATTATAATTAGTTAATTCCCACTTTTGTTCTGCTTAAACTCTTATAAATCATAGTTACTGAATTCTTAATTTAAAGGTTTTTTTTTCCTTTTAAATAGTTATACTTACTTTTAATATGCTACATAATCTTTTGTACTATTCTCTTTCTTGAAGATATTCTAATCTTGCTTTTATTTCTTTATAGATTATAAACATAGTTTTCTATATTCTTCTTTATTACAATTTTTATTTTCATTCCATTTTAGTTAACACACAGTGTTATATTAGTTACAGGTGTAAAATATAGTGATTCAACAATTCTATACATCATTACTCAGTGCTCATCATGAGGAGTGTACTCTCAATCCCCTTCATCTATTTCATATTCTGTGTATGATAATTGTAATTTGGAAGCCAGGGCATGACTGTTACCGCTGGTTCTTGATCATAATGTTTTCTTTATTTTATTTTTCCTTGTGTCTCTGGTTATCTTTGACCTGATACCAGCCATTTATCTGAAAAATCATTTGTAGAAATAATTTGAAGTCTGGTACAAAAGAATCTTCTGCTGAAGAGAATTTACATGTGCTGTTGGTCAGGAGTCCAGCATCTCTCAGGAGTCCATATCCTACTAGACCAGAGTAATTTTAACCCAAATTTAAGAACTAAGATTCCTCACACCTTGTAGAACTACTCAAGCCTGCAAGCCCATGGGAAGACTAACTTCTTTCCCATTCAGTCTTATCCTTAGGATATGGTCTCCTACAGTCCCCGATTTGTGTTTCATATGTAAGTGTGGGTGTGTGGTGACTCACAGTCTCCATCCAGGAGTGCACTGGGCTTTGACTTCTGTCCCTCTTAAGTAATTAAGCTGGCTAACTTTCAGCTATTTTACAACTCTTATTTTTTCCTTTCAGTAACTACCCTGAGGACGATATTGATTTTTAATGCTAGTCATTTTTCTGGGCTATCATATTTTCCTAAATTTTTGGTTGGCATATATTTCCTTCATGATCTTTTATAATTGCAAACATGATTCTCATGCTCATTTATCAGACACATCACTCTACTCTTTTTAGGGAAAGAACTTAAACACCATAACAAACAAATGTAACAAAGAACATATAAGCACCATCACACACTAGCACCTGTAGCTGCTTATACTTTAATCTTAACTCCCACCATTACACAACCTTAAAGTCTACATGGTTACATAAAACTAGTGGAATTTTCCTAAATGGATTCTACCTTTTCTCATTTTAATGTGTTCATGTACTTCTTCCTACCTTGTTTTACCATTTCTCTATCTTTGCTTATTAACTTCTAATAATTTACAACAGTTTGTATAAGTATTTCATTAGTCTTGTCTATTTATATTTGGAATTTAAATTATTTTCTTATTATTTTATATGAAATTTTAAATGATAGTTCATATTTTAAAATATGTAGCAAATATTTTTTATTTGGAATTTATTTTTATTTGGAATAAATTTGGATTTTTTATCACTTGTATTTTGCAGATATCTTCATTTTTCATTAAAGACATTGTGGTTAATTTCATTAAATCAAATTTTAGAATGTTATCATTTTGATTTCTAACTTACAAATTTGACACAGGAAGCATAGAAAATATTTTGACATATACTTATGATTTTTGACAAATATTTGACATATACTTATGATTTTCTAGTGATCTGAAAATGTTGTATTTGTTTTCTTTAAGTATGGTTTTCAGTGCACTAACACATTATATAAAATTCATTTCTAAATGAGTGGTATGAAATGTACATTTTTCAATTTTTTTCTCCAATGGTCAACTGATACACTACACTAATGTTTTCATTACTCTTGCCTTTATAATTCTTCCACATCACATATTTTTCACAATATATTTTAACTTTAAATTTAAAAATGTTTCTTTGATCTTATACTTATTTTTTTTAAAGATTTTATTTATTTATTTGACAGAGAAAGACACAGCCAGAGAGGGAACACAAACGGGGAGTGGGAGAGGGAGAAGCAGACTCCCTGCTGAGCAGGGAGCCCGATGCGGGACTCGATCCCGGGACTCCAGGATCATGACCTGAGCCGAAGGCAGTCGCTTAACCAACTGAGCCACCCAGGCGCCCCATGATCTTATACTTATTGTCATAAATGAGAAATATCTAGAGAGCAGGCACTTAAAAGTAACATTATATATTCATTTACGGTTTTACTGTTTTAAAAAGATTTCACACTATCGTTCCACGTATTTCTACCAACAATATAATATCCTATTCACTTATGATCTCAAATTAAGATTCAGCACATTAGTTGGCCTGCTTCAAATCTGATATTTTATAAGTTTTGTACCAGGAGTCAAGAATCATGGCCTTTAGTGGAGTCTAATTCACAACTCTTTCCACTTTTCCTGCTATCGGTATAACAAGAGACTTGCGAATAAATTGATTTGATTAAAAATTATATAGAATACTTTATTTCCACGAACTGCATATGGATATAATAAATAGCAAAATCCTTAAATTTTAATTTCCCTCTATCTCATTCAATGTGATTTCAGTGTGAAGCCCTTATTCATTTGAATGCTATACTTTGGTTTTTATTAGTTTGGAATATCATAACTAGAATGTGACTTTTATTCCACAAAAGGAAAATGAGTACATAAATGTCCAAACATCATGTGGTTAATAATGGTGAATTTAAAAATAATTACTGACCTATTTTGATAAGGCTGAGTTATTGTTATAGAGCAGAAAGAATAACATTCAATAGAGCAAGCTTTTCCAAATTGCCCTAATTATAGTAAAACTTTAATTTGGTCTAACTACATTATTTATATTATTTTATAAACTTTCCTTTTTTATAAAAGTGTTCACTTTGGTTTTTTGTATCCTCCATTCTTTTTTTTTTTTTTTATTTGCGAGAGAGAGAATGAGAGACAGAGAGCATGAGAGGGAGGAGGGGCAGAGGGAGAAGCAGACTCCCCGCAGAGCAGGGAGCCCGATGCGGGACTGGATCCTGGGACTCCAGGATCATGACCTGAGCCGAAGGCAGTCGCTTAACCAACTGAGCCACCCAGGCGCCCTATCCTCCATTCTTTTGAAAGTAATCTTACTTTTGTTGGTATTTTGATTTCACATAAATAATTAAGTGTTGTTAGAAACAAATAACTAATAAATATGTTTACGTTTTCCTAGTAAATGCTATGTACTTAAATTTGTAAAGATCTTGGTAAAGTCAAAAATTAATTTTACTATTTTTGATGATAGATGTTCAAGTGTGAATCGTAACACTTGTGAAAACATTGTATGTTACACAAAATTTAAATTATTTCAAAACACAAAAATATAAAGTTAAGACTGTCTTATAATATCCAAATGTAACATTTAAAATGTTATTCTTCATCGTTTGGACACATACTCATTTGGAATATAAAAGGACCTTAAGATGTAGGTAGCACTGGCAGTATTCTTTTCTAGTTGCATGAGACCATTTTTCCTCTTTGCTTTCAGTTCATTAGTTACTGCTTTCACAAGAGTGAGAATTGCACTTAAGGAATTTAAAAGGATCTCCTATGATTACCTAATCAAACTCTCAGAGAAAGGACCTTACAACACTTCTGTGATGTTAGCTTCTTTCTTAAGGAAGGAAATGTATTAGTTCATTCCATTTAGAAAGACACTTGCTGCTAGAGTACTTTTCTCCATAGTTAATTTCCATCCATTCTCTGTTGTAATAGCCTTTCCACATCTCAGCGCACCAGTGGAACTGGAAAATAGCTGATTAAGATGATGCGACCCTTTTAGTAACTTTGCATATATAAGGAAAGTTGCCACGATACGCATAGCATTCTTCCTTGTAGACTTAATGGTACTAATGTTTTTCTCTACTAGAACCTTTTATTTATTTTTTTTTTTTTAAGATTTTATTTATTTATTTGACAGAGAAAGACACAGCGAGAGAGGGAACACAAACGGGGATTGGGAGAGGGAGAAGCAGACTCCCTGCCGAGCAGGGAGCCTGATGCGGGACTCGATCCAGGGAGTCCAGGATCATGACCTGAGCCGAAGGCAGTCGCTTAACTGACTGAGCCACCCAGGCGCCCTACTAGAACCTTTTAAATCTTACTGCTCATCTAGTGGTGTGTTCTTCAACCCATCTGGAAATTGTGATAAAGAAATGCTCTGGGAGTTTTAAAATGGGGTTTTAAGCCAAACCTTTGCACATGGAAGCAGTATAGCAAATGAAAGCTACAAACCACACTCCTTCAATCTTTAGCAGTGCCCAGGAACTCTGTCAGAATGAAATTACAGGTTAGAAAAACAGTTCAAAATCAGGCAGCGCTTACGGTGGTCTGAATCAGAGGCAGAAATTTCCTGTAGGCCTCAAACATATTTTGTGGTTACATTTGAAATGTCTCCACCTAGATGGGGTTAAATCTAGCAAGGTCGCAACCTGAGAATCAATGATCAGTTTAGTGAGGTCTGTTTAGTACTGCTCACCGTGCTTGACCCCTAAGCCTCATTCCGTGTGGGCCACCCCTTCCTCTTCCCATCAGCTCTCAGCTCTTTCAGGTGGACTTGACCTCTTCCGTCACTAGACTTGCAGTTTTCACCTGTTTTTTCCATTCTTTATGCTACTCAGATCTTGATGTTTATTTACCAATATATGGCAGAAAATAATAGATGTGGAAAGATGCAAAACACCTAAATACAGAAACAGTTACATGTTCAAAACTAATCAGAAATGGCATGAAATAAAGAAATTGGTGACTAGATGCCAGGGGCTCAGAATCGCTGACATGAGGCCAAGATTAATTATCAACAGCAGTTTCACCAAAACTAGAAAGCCATACCATTGACATTCTCTTCTCCCTGCATTATTTTTTATTATATTTGTTATTATAGTTATTTATCCTTCGTATTTGAGGAATCACATAAGAACTAACATTGTGACATTATTGGTACTTTAGAATGCACTGGTTCTTTTCTTAACTTATCACCATGACTCCTCTGAGAAGTGCTAACTTGTTGCCACTTATACGTTAATCTGAACTCATGTATTCAAGAAGCAGGGACCATACATACAAGTACCAGAGACAAAAGCAAAGCAAGTGTGTCAACCATTACACAAGCAAGTCAGATGAAGAAATTGGACACCAGTAAAAAAAGACCTTAAAACTGAATAAATTTTTTTCTCAAAAAAAAAAATACTCTTCACTTCCTTCCCAAAATCTGTGGGTAAAAATTAGTAAGCTGAAGTAAGATCACAACAGGTGGCACCCTGAGGAACCAAGTGTGGGGTCTAAAGGCAATAATTAATACTCAATTTTTCTATTTGATAATGTTTTATCTCCTATCCTAGCTTTTCCATAATTATATAAAATGATTTTTAGATTTTTTTTTAAAGATTTTATTTATTTATTTGAGAGAGAGAGAGAGCACATGAGAGGGGGGAGGGTCAGAGGGAGAAGCAGGCTCCCTGCCGAGCAGGGAGCCCGACGTGGGACTCGATCCCAGGACTCCAGGATCATGACCTGAGCCGAAGGCAGTCGCCCAACCAACTGAGCCACCCAGGCGCCCGATTTTTAGATTTTAATCAAAAATAAAACCTTGTGCATAATTATTTAATTTTTATATTTATTCATTAATTTTTAATTCTAATTAGTTTTTATTATGTTAGTCACCATACAGTACATCATTAGTTTTTGATGTAGTGTTCCATGATTCATTGTTTGTGTATAACACCCAGTGCTCCATGCAATATGTGTCCTCCTTAATATCCATCACCGGGCTAACCCATCCCCCCATCCCTCTCCCCTTTAAAACCCTCAATTTGTTTCTCAGAGTCCATTGTCTCTCATGGTTCCTCTGTCTCTCTGATTTCCTCCGCTTCTTTTTTCCCTTCCTTCTCCTAATGTCCTCCAAGCTATTCCTTATGTTCCACAAATAAATGATATCACATGGTAATTGTCTTTCTCTGTTTGACTTATTTCACTTAGCATAATCTCCTCCAGTTCATCCATGTTGATGCAAATGGTGGGTATTCATCCCTTCTGATGGCTGAGTAATACTCCATTGTATATATGGACCACATCTTCTTTATCCATTCATCTGTTGAGGGGCATCTCGGCTCCTTCCACAGTTTGGTTATTGTGGACATTGCTGCTATGAACATTGGGGTGCATATGGCCCTTCTTTTTACTATATCTGTATCTTTGGGGTAAATACCCAGTAGTGCAATTGCCGGGTCATAGGGTAGCTCTATTTTTAAATTTTTGAGGAAATTCTGCACTGCTTTCCAAAGTGGCTGTACCAACTTGCATTCCCACCAATAGTGTAAGAGGGTTCCCCTTTCTCCACAACCTCTCCAACATTTGTTGTTTCTTGTCCTGTCAATTTTTGCCATTCTAACTGGTGTAAGATGGTATCTTACTGTGGTTTTGATTGGAATTTCCCTGATGGCTAATGATGTTGAACATTTTTTCATGTGTCTGTTAGCCATTTGTATGTCTTCTTTGAAGAAGTGTCTGTTCATGTCTCTGCTCATTTTTTGACTTGATTATTTGTTTTTTGGGTGTTGAGTTTGAGAAGTTCTTTATAGATCTTGGATACCAGCCCTTTATCTGTAGTGTCATTTGCAAATATCTTCTCCCCTTCCGTGGGTTGTCTCTTTGTTTTGTTGAATGTTTCCTTTATCTTGATAAAGTCCCAGAAGTTCATTTTCGCTTTTACTTCCCTTGATTTTGGCGATGTGGTTTGAAAGAAGTTGCTGTGGCCATACCACCTGCAAGCATATGTCTAAGACACTTATACTGGTTCACTGAAAACACACTTTATAGAACCTTCTTTATTCATTCATGCATTCATCTGTTTATTCAATAATTATTTCACAATTGTTACTCACTATATAGTAGAGACTTGAAATATAAAAATAAGACATAGCCTCTTATATATGACAGACACGGAAAGATAAACAGAGAGGCAGATAGCTAGGTATTTAAAAAACTGATGGATAGTTAATACGGTATGTTAGATATCATACAATATATGTAAGAATGTGGGAATTAACAGCAAATTCTTTTTTTTAAAGATTTATTTATTTATTTTAGAGAGAGAGAGAACAGGGGGGGTGGGCAGAGGGAGTGAAAGAGAATCTAAAGCAGACTCCCCCCTGAGTGCATGGGGCTTGATCTCAGGACCCTGAGGTCATGACCTGAGTTGAAATCAAGAGATAGCCACTTAACTGACTGAGGCATGCAGGTGCCCTGCAAATTCTTTTAACAAAGAGAATGGTGATCTATTCTAACATTCATCCTATATTCATAGCATCAGGGAATCCAACTCAGAAATACATTTTAAAGTGGGACTTGAGACATTCCACTTATGGTTAGTTACAGAAGGCCATGGATAACCTCCACTCATATAGAAACAATAAGAAATCACAATATCATAAAAAGACATCATACTTCCTGTTACGGCCACAGAACAGGGAGCCTGATGTGGGGATTGATCCCAGGACCCTGAGATCATGACCTGAGCCAAAGGCCGACACTTGAAGACTGAGCCCCCCAGGCACCCCGAAATGGTATTTTTAGACAAGAGGGAGAGAGTTGCAAATGTTTTTCCAAAATTCTGTCTGATCATAACTTTAAGTCAGTTATCATCATCTACCCTAACAGACGTGGGGATGGGAAGGTATAGAAGCAAAGACTTGAAAACAATGATAATCTTACCCATGCACTCCTTTAGAATAATTTTTCTAAATGTTTTCAATCATAAATATACTTAAGCATGATATCTGTGTACAGGTAATCAAGAGATGATTATTTCTCTATTTGATATATCCATAAATGAAGTATTCACGCATATTTTAGGAAAAATTACTTGAAAGCCTTGGGAATATTTTTATGCTCACTCTTTTGCAATTAAATATGCAAAACTTGTTTCTCTTGGTCTCTAGGATTCTTTACTCTTTGCCATTTTGTGACATTTTGAAAATAGTATACCAAACAGAAAAGCCATGATCTGCCCTTTAGAAAACAATGGCAGAAAATGCTTATTTTTTCAAGGCTGAACAAATGACTTGAAATGGGTGAAACCTGTTCTAAGAGAAGGCAATGTATCATAAGTCACAAAACACTAATCTAATTGGTTTTGGGATGGTTCGTTTTTACTGATTTTTTTTTCATAAATGCTATTTTTTTCCTAGAATATGGTAACTTTTTCATGCAAAATTCTTAAGTAATCTGTACATTACTTGGAACTAATGCAGGGTCCTATCTTTGTTTCAGAGTGAGAGCATGTGATTGGCCTCTGCAGTGGAAAAGGAATTTTAACTAGCCTCTCCCTTTACATTTTTTTTTTAATGGATCAGTTATTTAATTATGTTCTTTGTAAGAAATTTAGAACACCAATTTGTGAGGGTAACCTCCATTTGTGAGAGAAAACACAAAGCGGAGGTAGTCCTGAAGCTGAGGAACAGCTTTGATTTTTGGGAGAATTTGCGAGTCCACAGCTTTCTGATCAACCTTGCGCTGCTCTGTATTCTCGTTATTTCTCTTTCTCGGTGTCAAAGATCTCACCCTCCTGGTGTCTGGGCTTGCACAGTTTCTTTTTCTTGAAGTAAGCATCAGTGAGATGTTTGGGGATTTTCACACTGCTGATATCAATTTTGGTAGAAGTAGCAATGACGAATTTCTGGTGTGTTCTACACAGAGGAGCTCGATTGAGGGACAGAGGTCCGGTCACAAGTAGCAAGCCACTGCTCAGTTGCTTCAGGAAAACTACCCTCTTGCCTCTGCGGCGCCCAGTGAGGATGATCAAAATGGTCCCTGGAGTGATACTAGTTCGCAGCTTTCTCACGTGCTGACTGAAAGTGTTTTTGCCGTGGCTCAACAGCTTTCGAGGCACATCTTCAGTAGGGTAATACCTAGGCTTTTTGCGAAGTTTAACCACTCAGGTACCACCGTTCTTGTCACCACCAACTGGTTTTGTGACAGTAGCAAGAACTTTCTCCTTCTTTTTCTTTTCAACCCTGGATTTAGCTGCCTCTTGTACATGGCCTTTCTGGAATACATAGCCGATCGGGAATATCTGCCAATTCCTCTGACAAGTACAGGGTTTCAGCTGCAGTGGGGCTTCCCCTTCTTTGGCATTTTAGCCTTGGGGTTACCCTTCTTAGCCTTGCCACCAGCATCAGCCTTCTTAGCTTCAGGTTTCTTCTCCTTAGTATCCGGCTTCTCAGCTTTTTCGCCTGCCATCTTGCAAGATGGGAAAGAGCTCCCTTTACATTTTGAAAGAAATAATCTTCGGTAAGTATGTGATAGTTCAGGAAACAGAAATTCACAAGGGACTTATTTGGATTTAGAGTAACAATTGGGTTTATTTTGACCTTATTTCTCCTTTATACAATGTGGATCTAAGCGTTAAGTATTCAATGGGCTGACCAACTGCAACATAACTGATTGTTGAATTAAGATAAAATGAGATGATGTATGTAAAACACTCAGACATAGATGTTCTTTTTATTATTATCACAGCTTCCACATTTTGGAAAACAACCTGGTCAGTGTCAATACCAATTACAGTGATAGTTGATTCAATCTCCTACCTGCTCAATTGTAATGTTCAGACCATAATCCAATTTACTTCAAGATGTTGTTGTAACAATAAATTGCAGGTTTAGATATGAAACTACTTAGAATATATTCAGCACTTGTCACATTCTATATTTTTGTTCATTTCCTAGTACCCTGAAGTTGGATTACTTAGTATGTACCTAGATGTTAGAGTCAATGAAACAGTATATTTCTGAAACTCATGGTAATCTAATTCAAAAAGTCTTTTAAACATGAATGATTATTTAGCCATAGAATATGATTATAATTAAGGGTAAGTTGATGTTAATATATTTGTAATTCTTGTGGTCAAAAAAAAGGGTAAGTTGATATTGAATTAATATCCTGTTTTCCCAGTTTTTGAGGGTAAACATCACTAATCATGATTCTAAAGTTAGCTATTTGTTTCTCATTGACAGTATCCTACCATACAGAAAGTGGTCAACTTTTGCTTAAGTATAAAATACCTTGTGTGACATGCCAGTGTAATTCTCTAAGATGCATTTATAACATTTTCTCTAGGCTACATTTACAACACTTTAAAAAATATGGCCTTTACTCTTTGTCATGTAATTTGAATTATATGGAAAATTGTTTTTCTTTTCTTTTTTTTAAGGATTTTATTTATTTATTTGACAGAGAGAGACAGCGAGAAAGGGAACACAAGCAGGGGGAGTGGGAGAGGGAGAAGCAGGCTTCCCGCCGAGCAGGGAGCCCGATGCAGGGCTCAATCCCAGGACCCTGAGATCATGACCTGAGCTGAAGGCAGTGGCTTAACCAACTGAGCCACCCAGGCACCCCTGGAGAATTCTTTTTCTAACAGTATTCCAGATTCTGGAATTGAGGATTGTCTGTATCTCCCAACATTTTCACAATTAAACTAACTATCTTAGGGGTGCCTGGGTGGCTCAGTCAGTTAAGCGACCATCTCTTGGTTTGGGCTCAGGTCCTGATCTCAAGGTCATGAGATCGAGCCCTGCATCAGACTCCGGGCTTAGCTCAGAGTCCACTTGGGACTCTCTCCCCCTCTCCTTTTGCCCCTCCCCCCTGCTCTCTCTCTCTCAAATAAATAAATAAATCTTTAAATAAATACATACATACATAAATAAAATAACTTTATTTTGTTTAATTGGACTTCAAATGAAATGCTATCAATCTGTACCTAGTAAATTTCTCCATACCTTATTTTTTTCATGTTAGCCATTCTTGAATCAATATCCTCAAATTTGGATGAAACTGGCATTAGTCATTAATTAACATCATACAGAGTTTTTGTCATTTACATAACACTTTCAAATGGATGAGTAAAATACTCAAAAATAATGTTTAAATATATGTTATAGTTCAAATGATATGATAAATTTGTTTGAATATCAATTTTATTAGATAGGTTGGTAAAGCATTATTATTCTATGTTATAGGTGGGTCTTGAGACACCAAATAGTTGGGGTACTTGTGTAACAATATCAAAATAATAAGCGGAAGAGTTAAGGTATATAATTCTGATTCAATGAATTTTTAAGGATATGGCATAAAATCATACTGTAATTTTGCAATACTACATTCTACCGATCCTACAAAGCATAGGTTTTGTGAACTAAGTATTAATTTTTAGATGTATCAGCTCTAACAGAATTTAAAATAGGATGGGAACACTACCAGTGAATTTTTCACAGTAAAAAACAAGTAGCTTATTACTCAACATTGTTAATATACGTTTAATCAAGAAGACATGACCTATGATTGTAATTGTGCACTTGAATCCAGGAAAGAGTTGAGATGTGTGATTTGATGAAAGCTGTTCAGAAACTTTTTTGTAAGAAATAACATTTATTGCATCAAAGGAATACATAAGTACTTATTATCAGAAACCCTTGCTTCTCCCCCTAGCCCTCACCCACCCTCAGGATTGTTATATCTGTAATTTTAACAATAAGTTTGAATGTCTATTTTTTAATATTTCAGATTAGCACATACCTATTCACTCTCTGCTATGAAAGGTAAGGATGCAACTAACTTAAATCTTCATTGTTTATCTCATATATCCATACCATAGTTTGATATTTACATCATTATATGTAGTTTCCAGCTGCATGCCTTTATGATTTATATCACAATTTTGTGCAACATGTATTTATTTATGAGTTTTAGATAATGATTTGTCTTAGGAAAAGTAAAGATATTAGCCTCCATTCCTTCATGCTGTCACGTTCTTCTCTTTTTGTATTAGTTTTCATATTCACAGTTATATTCTGTTCTATAGCTATCACTGTTTTCTGGTTCTTAGCTATAGTTGATTCTAAAAAAAAAACCCTGAAATTCACTTACATTATCATAACAGTGTATATATAATTCACTACATAGCTAAGGGAACATTAGTCTACTATTCCAACTCATGAACCATTCAAAAGAAAATGTTCTAAGCATAACAAATAATGATAGTCAGGTTTCAGTATTTTTGAAGAAGTATTTTTTTATGCCATTTTGGGCTTGTTTTTTCTTTTTTCTTTTTCTTCAGAAGCCTATTTTTACTTTCTTAAACTTTTTTTTTTTACTTAGTATTCTAAAATTTTACTGAAGTATGTGTAGGCATGTGTCTAGGATTTATCCATTTCAGTGTTTGTTGGACAACTGCTATGACCTTCAAATCTATGAAGTTTTCTTCAATTACTCTTTGATGACTTGTATATTTTCAATTTCATAGAACTCATTATCTAGATCACTTTATATCCCTATTTTTTCATATCTTTTTTTAAGATTTTATTTATTTATTTATTTAGAGAGATAGTGGGGGGGGGGGTCAGAGGAAGAAAGAATCTCAAACAGACTCTGCACTCAGCTTGCAGAGCCTGAGAGGCTCTATCCCAGGACCCTGAGATCATGACCTGAGCTGAAATCAAGAGTCAGACACTCAACATACTGAGCCACCCAGGCGCCCCTTTTGTTTTCATATCTTTTCTCTTATATTTGTTTATGGTTCTTATATCTAGATACTATTCTAACATTTCAATATTTTGTAACTTCTAAAATTTCTACATGTCTGTATCTGTTTTCCTAAATATTCCTTATTTTGAGTGTATTGTCTTTCATGGCTCTGGATTTAAAATTTCAACTCAAGTTTTATTTCTGATTTTATCTATAAGCTTGGATTTGCACAAAGTATTTACTTGACTTGTGCTTGTACTTTAATTTCTGTATCAATAAAACAGATAAACCATTGCCTATCTGATAAGTTTCTTGTGAGAAATTAGTGAATGCATACATATAAAACTTTTAAAAAGTATTATGAATATAATCAACATATTTTTATAATTATAATTCCAAGGTTTCTAATAAAGAGGTTTTTTTGGTCCTATCTTTTTTTTGTTTCTGTTACTACTCTTTTTCAGTTCTTTGAAATTTTTTTTCCCCTGGAGTCTTATACTTAGTTTCTTATAAGAAGACTCTTTCATCTGCCAATTTTACTTGTACTTCTCTTTATACTTAGCTGTCTATGTTTAAGAGTGCAAATTTGGGTAGCATTTGGAATGCTGCTGGTAGTGGTAAACCCTAGTGCTACTTCAATGAAGTGAAAAAGTGGATAATTACAAACATTACTGTTTTGCTTATATTGGAAAGCCATGGAATGAGACAGTAAATGAACCAAAATTCTACTTAGAGGGAACAGTCCTTTTCAGGTAGCAAATTAGTTTTCCATGACTGTGTAACAAGTGATCACAAACTTCACAGTTTAAAACAACACATTTATTAGCTTACAGGTCCACAGTACAGAAGTCTAGGCTTGACTGGGTTCTCTGCTTAGGTTCTCATAAGGCTACAATCAAGGTATAGGGAAACCCTATACCTTGAGAGACTCTATACCTCCAGAGACTCTGGTGGTAAAACCATTGATAAGTTCATTCAGTTGTTGGCAGAATCCAATTTCTTCTAACTGTAGGACTGAGGTCCTGGTTTTCGTGTTGGTTGTGAGTCAGGGACCACTTTCATGTTCTTAAGGATACCCTCAAATATTTCATCTCAGCATCACATGTGGATGTGACCCCTCTACCTTAGCAACTGAGAACCTGCCTCATATCAATTCCCTTTCATTCTTTGAATACCTTGGAGTTGCTCTGCTACCAGCTAATGAAAACTTTCTTCTCAATTTTACCGACTCAACTGATACTTGATTAGATTAATCCCACACAGATAATCTCCACATGTTAAGCCAACTGACTTGGGACTCTAAAGACATGCAATATTCGAATAACATCCTAAATAATATTCCATGAGCACTTGAAAATAATGTGTATTCTGCTGCTGTTGGAAGGAATGTTCTCTATGTCTGTAATGTTCTGTACAGATCCATTTGATCTAATGTAGTTTGAGCCCAATGTTTCCATATTGATTTTCTGTCTGGCTGATCTATTCATTGTTAAGAGTGAGGTATTGAAGTCCCCCACTATCATTGTATCATCTATTTCTCCCTTCAGATCTGGTATTATTTGCTTAATATATTTGAGTGCTCTGAAGTTGGTTGTAAATATATTTACAATTGCTTTATCCTCATAAAAATTGACCCCTTTATCATTCTTTAGTTCTTGTTATATTTTTTAACTTAAAATCTATTTTGTCTGATCTAAGCATAGCTAGCCCTGCTCTCTTTGGTTTCTATTAGCATGGGATATCTTTTCCATCTCTTCACTTTGAGCTCATATGTGTCCTTAATGCTGAAGTGAAGCCCATGTAGGCAGCACATTGTTGGATCTTGTTATTTTATCCATGTAGCCGCTCTCTGTCTTTTGATTGGAAAATTTAACCTGTTTATAGTTAAAGTAATTGTTGATAGATAAGGACTTACTAATGCCAACTTATTTTTGGCTGTTTTGTGGTTCCTTTTTTTTTTTTTTTTAATTTTTTTCTTCCTTTCTGAATTGGTGATTTTCCTTAGTGGTAAGCTTTTATTCCTTTTGTCTTTTTTGTTATCTACTGTAGGTTTTTGCATTGTGGCTACTGTGAGGCTTACATAAAACATATTATCGATATTAACAGTCTATTTTGAGATGATAACTTTGATTATATACAAACACTCTACTCTTTTACTAGCCACCCATATTTTATGTTTTTGATGTCACATTTTAGCCTTTTTTTGTGTTGTGCATCCATTAACAAATTATTGTAGCTCAAGTTATTTCAATATTTTTGTCCTTTAACCTTTACATAGAGTTAAATGATCTTCACCATATTAAAATATTAGAGTATTATAATTTGACTATGTACATACCTTTACCTGTGTGTTTTGTACTTTGATGTTTTCTTTTTACTAACTGGTGTCATTTCATTTCAACTGGAAAAACTTTCATTTTTTCTTGTAAGGAGGTCTAGTGATGATGAACTTTCTTAGCTTTTGTTTCTCTGGGAAAGTCTTTATTTCTCTTTCATTTCTGAAAGACAACTTTACTAAGTAAAGTAGACTTGGTCGGCAGTTTTCTTTTCTTTCAGTATTTTATTTTATTTACTTTTTTAAAGATTTTATTTGTTTATTTGACACAAAGAGAGAGAGAGAGGAATCACAAGTAGGCAGAGTGGCAGGGAGCAGCAGAGGGAGAAGCAGCCTCCCCGCTGAGCAAGGAGCCCGATGTGGGACCCGATCCCAGGACCCTGGGATCATGACCTGAGCCGAAGGCAGATGCTTAATGACTGAGCCACCCAGGAGCCCCTCTTTCAGTATTTTAAATATATCCTCTCACTCTCTCCAACCTACAGGTTATTTCTGAAAAATCTGCTGATAGTTTTATGCTTATAGTCAGATTGTATGTGAGGTATTTTTTTTCTCCTGCTGCTTTAAAAATTATCTCTTTGTCTTTGATTTTAGACAGTTCTACTATATAATATGTCTCAGAGAAGATTATTTTGGTTTGAATTTTGGGGAGACTTGTACACTTTATGAACTTGATGTTCACATCTCTCCCCAGATTTGGGAACATCTCCCCAGAGATGTTCACATCTCTCCCCATTCTTTCTTTTTTTTTTTTTTTTAAAGATTTTATTTATTTGACAGAGAGAGACACAGTGAGAGAGGGAACACAAGCAGGGGGAGTGGGAGAGAGAGAGGCAAGCTTCCCGCAGAGCGGGGAGCCCGACGTGGGGCTCGATCCCAGGACCTTGGGATCATGACCTGAGCTGAAGGCAGACGCTTAATGACTGAGCCACCCAGGCGCCCCTCCCCATTATTTCTATATATAAGCTTTGTGCTCCAGAATTTCTATTTTCTTTAAGTTTTTATTTAAATTCCAGTTAGCTTGGTGTTTGGTTCTTTTATTTTTTTTATACTTTCTATGTCACTATTAAACTTCTCAATTTGGGACACCTGGGTGACTCATTGGGTTAAACGTCCAACTCTTGATTTTGGCTCAGGTCAGGATTGTAGTGTCATGGGATTGAGATCTGTAGCTGGCTCCATGCTCTGTGGGGAGTCTGCTTGAGATTCTCTCCCCCTCCCCTGCCCTCCCCCCCTCACACTCACTCTCTCTCTCTAAAATAAATGAATAAATATTTAAAACAATAAAAAATAAATTTCTCCTTTTGTTTGTGTATTGTTTACCTGATTTTATTGAATTGTCTCTTTTTTCTTGTAGTTTACTAAGTTTCCTTAAAACAATTATTTTGAATCACAGATTTCCATTTCTCTGTGGTCATTTCTTTGGTGACACCTGTCATGTTTCTTTAATTTTTCATGTTACTTGAAATCTTGCATTGCTGCCTTCACATTTGAAGAAGCAGTAAACTTCTCAGGTCTCTACTGACTAGACTTTGGGAGAGAAATATACTTCGTCAGCCTTATTAGAGATCTTGAGGCATCTTTCCAACATTTTTATATGGATATAACTGCTCCACATTTCTTGTTCTCTCATGAAGGGAACTCTTAAGATCATATGCTTTCTCTCAATCCAGCAAAGCAGGCCAAATGCAGGCAGCCTCCTTTTTGCTTGCTTTCCCTAAGGGAAGTGCTGAATACTCATCTGTTTGTGTGCTTCCAATTTGGCAGTTGGACTGACTTTCTGGGAATGGTCACTAGCAGTCTGCAAAAGCTCAGTTTCGATGTCACTGGAGGCATGCACCAATAGCTGGCCCTGGACTAAGGGTGGGGTGTGTGCAGGTGAGGCCTGTGGAGCATCGACAGTACCTATGGGCTAATTTGGAAATCTGCAAAGGAGACATCCCAAGTAGCTCATGGACAGGCTTCCTGATAGGGTTCGTGACATGGGTAGTAGGGTCTATGTCACTTTGATGTCCTCCAGCCCTCCAGGAGTGCTGGCTGCTATTCTCCTAGTTGCTCCCCACCCTCCAGTCATGCAGCAAACCTCAGTTTTCTGGATTGGGAGAAAAGGAAGTGTATTTCTTTGGTGCCATCCCACACATAAAGGGAAATCCAGCATTCACTCATATATTCTCATCTATATAGAGTGGTGCTTCTATTGGAATTAAAAAAAAAACTTAATGTTGGGGGGCCTGGGTAGCTCAGTCAGATAAATGTCCAGCTCTTGGTTTCAGTTCAGATCATGATCTCAGAGCCCTGGGATAGAGCCCAGTGTTGGCCTCATGCTCAGTGGGAAGTCTACTTGAGGATTCTTTCCTTCTTCCTCTGCCCCTCCCCTTGTTTGTGCATCTCATTCTCCTTAAAATAAATAAATAAATCTTTTAAAAAAAACTTTTAAAAAAGTACTTAATGCTGGAAATATTGCATAAGTTAATGAATAAATTACAATTATTTATATGTTTATATTATATATTTATTGTTACAATGATATATATTCCGTTCAAATAATGTTTAGGGATTAATGCAAGGATATAGCAATAGTATTAATGTAGAACAGTAAATAGTATTTACAAAGAAGGAGAATGGGAAAATGTGTGCAAGTGATGTTAAGAAGAGACAGAATTCAAACATCAAATATGAATGGTAATGACTTACTACTTTATAAGTGAGATACACATGAGTTTTATTCTACAGTTTTGTGACAGTGAAAATAATGACTTTTACCACAGAAATGATCAATTATTTCCTTTTTATGCTTTGAACCTTCCAGAAGAAAGAAGAACAATATATTTAATAGCATACATTAATAACACACTCCACAACTATAATTAATGGGTGTCAAAAAACATTGTCACTGAATAAAATTGTTAAAAAGTCAAAGTTTATCTTCAGTGCACCAGAATTTTAATTTCTTTGTTATAAAAGAAAGTTTTCAGTTCAGGATCAGCTGCATTTGGAGTCTTTCTTATTCTCTTATATTCCGTATTTCCTATTTCCTCATAAAAAGTCTTCTCTGAATTTCCTTATTAGTTGTAAGTTATCGTTATAGTTCAAATAGCTATAGTTTTCAGGAGTTGTTGGATTTGAATGGGTGTAAAAATGGTTGGTAAAACAAAAGCTTTTAAATTAGAGAAATGAAATAATTGTAGAAATTCAAGTGTCATGAAATTGCTTAGATGAAATAGAGCTGAAAGAAAGGTGAAGTTTATTTTTCAATCATAAAATCAGATCCCGTAAATTGTTATACAATTCTTTTAAAATAAATACGGTCTTTTAGATAAAAGATATTTTCTACATATAGTCAAATAAATTCACATAGTAGATTGAATTACTCTGCTTATTGAGATTTTGGTTAGAATTATTCTGAATCTTGAGATCTGTTTAAAAAAAAATGACATCTTTAAAATACAACATCTCAATCCATGAATGATTCCACTTCTTAAAATAATGTTTCCAATTTTCAGTGTACACATTTTCTACAGATATTGTTAGATATGTGTTTGGATATTAGATATTTTGTACTTCAGAACCATCTCCTTTGTGGAAAGGAAGGGAGATTGAATGGTGAACAGCCCTGAATCAATGTCAAGTTTTAAGAGCATAGCCATGGTAGGTGTACAACACTGAGAATGAGCAAACTCCCAGAATACACCCTACACCAATGATGTTCAGTAGAAATATACTGCAAACCACATATACGATTTTAAATGTTCCAGATGTTCACTTAAGAAATTAAAAAGCAGCAACTAAAATGAATTTTAATTATGTTTTATTTAACCAATATGTACAAAATATTATCATTTCAACATGAAATAAATATAAAATTATTAAGTTAATTTACATACTTTACTTCATACTATGTCTTTAAAATCAATTATATATTTTATACTTAAAGTATATTTCAATTCTGATTAGCAATGTTTAAATCTCTCATTAACTCCTTTTCGCTAGTACTCACTGTATTGGACAGCATAGTTATTTACTAGTGGAGGTCATCAGTAATTGCCCAGAGACATAATGGAGTATGATTAACAAGTATATTCTCTTTACTTTCTTCCCCAAGTGAAATTATTATCGATGTTAATCAGTCATAATTACCCAACATGTTGGGAATATATTTGTGTTTTACAAAATTAAAATTGCATTATCTTTCTTGATTTAAAATTTGTGTAACTGCTCAATAGAAAAAAATTAAAACAAAACAAAAATATGAAGACAAAGTTAAAATAAGTGAATATCCATAAACCAAAGATAACCAGTTAACTGTTGTTAATATTTTGGTTGATATCCTTTCTGATGTCACCATGTGGATAAAAATAAACTACTCATGTATTTAATTTCCAATATTACATATGTAAAATACATGAATTTATGAATATTTACATCTTTTCACATTTTTCCAAGCACAGCTTCTGGAACAGAGAACATTCTAAATGATTTAAAATAAGTGCCATCAGTAATTTAGTGGAATGAGGTGATCTATCTAATTTCATAAATTGTTGCTCATCCCATTAATGAAGGAAAAATGCCATTGAAATAATAAGTGCTTAAATCAAAGCAGTAAAGGACAACTTGCCAGTAAAACCCCCTCTCAGTGGATATTTCACTTGGTGTCTTGAAATGTTTGACCTTTCCCAAATCTGTCCCTATCCTCATACTATCTCACTTAGATTATTGTCCCCAAAATTAATAGAAGTTAACTACATGAGAATGAAGGTTCCATGGGGGCTGTGCTTCATCTTTTTTTTTTTTCTTTCTGTGTTGTATCCTCCTGTAGATATTGCTTAGGTATAGGAAGGAAATAAAAAGGGGCTACATCAGAAGAAACAAGTATGCCAAAACTAAAATTACTTTTCATCAGGACACTTCCATGAATTTTCTAAAGCATTCGCAAAGCTGCAAATTTGGCAAATATTTGGCAAGCAAACTTAATGATATGAGTCTGTACTTGACTGCAGTTAAAATGCAGATACAGCTTGGATCTAACAGAATGAGATGAAGTTCCCATTTTCCTGGAAAATATAATTTGCCAAGTATAAACTTCATGTTCTATAGTGCTGCCACAGCTTTTCAATGAATATGTCACATTAATTAAAGTGGAAAAAAAATTGTGCGACTTTGAAAAATGTTTTTCCAACTTGACTGGATAAATGCTGGAGTTAATGAGGTCAGGTGCACCTCCAATCCCATGCAAGACTGCTGTCATCGCATCAGAGGAAAATGCTATCTACATGCTATAGGTCATGTTTCTGATCGACTATCACACAAATGCATGTCTTTGGTTACTAAGCTGACAATGAGAAGGGGAATTGATAAGGAAGCAGAATAAAAGTGTGACTTGTTTTTAAGTTGGTTACCTAGAAGTTTAGATTTATAGAAACCTCAAAACAAAACTAAACAGCCATCAAAACAGATAAGCCACTGTCACTGTCACCAACAATAAAAACACCTGTTCTGTGAATCCTAATATTCTGTTAATCAGATTCTCTAATGTTCTTATGCAATTCCGGCTACATGATCTAGCCCTGTGCGACTCATGGTGTGGTCACTCGACTGAGTCAATTTTCAATCTGTCATCTGATGGTGATAAAGTAAGTACAAATAGTAAGAATAAACATTTAGAACATTTTTAGTAATATAATAGTCATTTATGGCCACAGGATCCAATAATCTTTTTTAAAAAATAGAGCCTGGGTTGTATAGTTATGGGTTTTGGTTTAATTTTCCTAGTTACTTGTTTTATTGTATGCTACACATGTAGAATTAGAAATTAACATGTATAGCTCTTCCCCCCAGACAGTTTGAGAAGCATTTGTCTAGGCCACTGTCTTGAGAAACTCTGTTGACAGACTAGGTCAAGACCTCAAATTTATCATGACAACAGCCTGTCAGCAGATAGGTGGTATATCTAGGAAAGTGTACAGGTTGCTTAAAAGTCAAGTATGCTGGTTTAATCAATTGATTTATTCCTTAACTTCAATTTTTCACCTTGTCCCCTGATGGATTTCATGTTTGTCTCAAGCTTAACGAGAGTCTCTCATTACCTATGATATAGGCCTGTATAAGAATGTACTTGAAATGAAGCTTACGTGCATAGGTTTCAAATATTTCTCTTTCTTGGTCCTCTATCTACTTCATGAGGATATTTGATTGGCAAGTGAAATAATTTGGTCTACACATTTTAATGTTACAGAACTAACTATGATGACATTGACCTCATTCTTAATTCCACATTTAGAATACAGTTAGTTTGCTCATAAACATACACTGAGAACAAAGGAAAGCATATTTTATTTAGCAGCTATCAAGGCAATCTAGAATAGTTCCCAAATATGTCACCACAGGGCTCTCCTCTGTTAACTAGTAATTTACAGAGTGCTTACTTTTAAGAAATTATAGAGAATAAAAACATTCTTTACTATTTAAGTGTTGTATTATTCTCTAATATTGAACCACTTAAACAACAACAACAACAACAACAACAGGAGCTCCTGGGTCACTCAGCTGGTTAAGTGTCTAACTCTTAATTTCGGCTCAGGTCATGATCTCAGGGTTGCGAGATCAAGACCTGCGTTAGGCTTACACACTGGGTGTGGAGCCTGCTTAACATTCTCTTTCCCTCTCCTTCCACCTCTCTCTGTCTCTCTAAAAAAAATAATTAATTAATTTTAATTTAATTAAAAGACTTAGTTTGTTATCTTGTTTATTTGAGATTCCTTCATCAACCACTTATATGGTCAATAAAACAATATATATGTTTTCATAATATTAGCCATGTATTTATTCAAAAATATTTTTCAGATACAGTGCTGGAATTAGGGATCTTATGCGAGTAAAATATTTATAACTACATATACTAGTGAAACAATCTAAAGAAGAATTTACATTTATTTTCTTTTGGATTTTCTCAGTAATGTAGATAGTCTAAATAAAAACATATAGCTTTGTGCAATGGCAGTATCATAGCCAATGAGGTTTATCCTAGGCGTGATTATTGCTAATTGAAAACTAAATGAAAATATACAGATTAATATATAAACTATTTTTCAGAAACTAGTAAATTTTATTTGGTAAGATATTAATAAATGATACTTTTTATCATTTTAATCATCATCACTGTTTAGATCATAGAATGAAAATTTCCAGGTAGTCCTACTATAAAATAAATTTCATTATTAATAACTATAACATTAATAATTTCCTTGTTTTGTTTACTTTTTTCAATTGCAAATTCTATCCCTGACATGGGAAAACATATTTGTTTTCTAATTCTTCTATGTTGTATATTTTGTATGATTATTCTCAATAATCAGAGTTATTTTTCTAATTAACAGACTTTTTTTAATATCTTCAGCTGTACATAATTTTTATGTTTTTAAAATTCAAAATACAGAATAATCTAAATCCCTACATTTCCTTACAGTCATCATGAACCAAGTTATATGCTAGCTATGAAAAATAAAATAATACAAATTATTAAAAAGTAGAAAAATATGAGTAGCTGATGATTTCCTAAAGTTGATAAAATTTAAAAACACTACAATTTTGATAGACCATGAGTCAGTAAACTGTAGATATGTGCATTTATCAATAAAATAAATATATATATAGCATATTGGGGATCCAGTCAAAATCAAATTCTTATTTTTTCTTAGTCTGGAAAGAAACTCCCACCCACGAAAACGACATAAGTGGTTGTGAAAGGCAGTGCGAGGAAACCCTTCCTCTTATCTATAAACTACAACAGCATTTCTTTTGAAGTTTTGACTTACAAATTCTTCTATCTTCTGAGTATCATGGCTGTATGTATAAAATGTATGTTTTCTATTGAGCTTTATATCACAGTAGAAGATTTACATTAGAATATATTAAAATTAATAACATTTTAAGTCTTGTAGTTCAACTTTATTAGTAGTATGATCAATACTGGTAGTAATATCAATAATAATAGACTGGTAACAATATTGATAAAAATATTAGTGATAGTAACAGCTAAGAACTAAGTGTTACTCTGTGACTGGGACCATCCTAAGCTTTTTCAGTTTATTATCACTTTTAATCCAAGAACAACATATAAGACACCTTATCATAGAAGAGGAAACTATAATATATTTGAAGGGATGCAGCTAGAATAAACTTCAAGGAGACTGGCAAACCCAAAGAAAAAGATCCGTATTGGCTAGATATGGTTGGCTTGGTTAAGACTGGGTAGTAAGAATATTTTGGGACTCTAGAAGGTTACGCAGATAATGAGAAACAGATCTAGTATTAGGATTCAAGTCTCATGATCGAAAGTCAATGTGTTTGGGGTGCATGGGTGGCTGAGTTGGTTAAGCTTCTGATTCTTGATCTCAGCTCAGGTTTTGATCTCAGGATCATGCGTTCAAGTTCCATGGCTGGGCATGGAGCCTACTTAAGCAAACAAACAAGCAAACAAAGTCAACGTGTTTAAATCTTCAGTACGTTTTCAAATGGTTCTCAGAAATGGGAGTGTGTGCAGTGCTAATAGTCTTAATTCTGGAATCACATTACCTTGGTTTGAATTTTGGTCACACTGTTTTGTAATCAGTAGTATGGTATTGGATAAATTACTTAATCCCTCTGTGCCTTAGTTTCCACATATGTAAAAATCAAGATAATAATAGGGCCTCATTGATAAAGTAGTTGTAAAAATGACATGTTAGTAGATAGTATATATTTCAAGAGTCTCCAACCTGTGTTTGGCACAGAGTAAACATTCACAATCATTTTATTCCACAAGACTCCTCATTGTGAGGGTTGAAAGCTTTACATGGGTTTATAGTTTATATGATTGTCTGGTTTATTTAGCAGTTTGTTTTATTAGTCAAATAATCGCATTTGTTTAGACATAAATAACTAATATTCTAAGACATTTAAGTACTTTTTACCCAGATGGAAGGAATGAATATACAATCATTTCATTTTAATGCTGCTAGCAAATAAAGGTGAAATATGAGTAAAATCACAAAATGATGTGTCTAGACATTTTTATCACATTCCTCTAGCCAGATGTTATTGTGAAATTTTAGTAGCATATATGTTACCTGGTGATTCTGCAAAAGCAGTTGTCAGTACTTGTCAAATTATCAGTTGTTAATGTGCAAAATAAAATATCCAGAATAATGAAGATGAGCTGCATAGATGGTCTCTTAAAGCAGCAGAACTGGAAACCTTACTGTGAATTTTTACCACCTGAAGTAAGTGTGTTTCTAAAATGTTGTGTATGGCATTCAGCATGAGTAAGTGAAAATATGATGTTACAAGGTGACAGCAGCTTTGCATTCCTAATATAGCTGTCCAAAATAAACTTTCTGAAATATGTTTATATAAGTGTGATCTTCCTGGAAAGAAACCACATTATTTTCTTTAGCATTCAACCAGCAAAACTGAGGCTCTGTCAGAGAAGAGAAAATCCACTACAAATCTCAGTAATTCAGTAAAACCTATATACCATTTAAGGCAATTTATAAAATTGACTTAACCACTGTTATAAGCTGTATTTTGTCTCTCCTAAAATTCATATGTTGAAGTCCTAATGTCCATTTCTTCAGATGTGATTGTTTTTCAAGTTAGAGTCTTCATAGAAGTAATTAAGTCAAAATAAGGTCTTTGGGCATGGGTCTTAATCACATATGACTGATGCCCTATAAGAGGAAATTTGGACACAGATACGCAAAACAGGGATGATGTGAAGACAGATATTGATCATCTACAAACTAAGGACAGTGGCCTGGAACAAATCCTTCCTTCAAGGTCCTCAAAAAAAAATAAATAAAATAAAATAAATAAATAAATAGATAAATAAATAAATAAAAACCAAAAAAACCCACAAAAAAGCAAGCCCTTATTTACCTTGATGTTGGACTTCTGCCTCCCACTAGTACTCTAGAAAAATCCATTCCTGTTATTTAAGTCACCCAGCAGACCTTTCTTACAGCAGACCTAGCAAAATGGTACAGCCATATTAAACTCCCATTGATATTTACTTGACAATTTTCCATTTTACCATCAAGTATGAGTTTTTTATATCAGTCTTACAGGAAAAAAATAATTTTAGGTTCAAGATTTCAATGTATCAACTATTTTCTTTTGAGTTTCAGAAGAGGAGACTGGCCAATAATATAGAAAAATTAAAATCAGTATTGATAATCATTTTCATAAGAAGGAAAGAGTAGGAGCAGCTGTTTGAATAATAATTACCAATTTTCATATTACAACTTCCTGGAAATTGTGGATCTGGAAATATGTTTTTAAAGACCCTGCTAGGGTTTTGGATACTTCAATGTTTTGCGCCCAAAGCTTGGGAGACTGGGGTACGTGGTTTTGATTCTGACTTCATTTTTTTTTTTCTTTAATTTTATCCAAGAGGCCCATTGAAAATGCCAGCAGTGCCTATTTTTTTTTTTTAAGATTTTATTTATTTATTGGACAGAGGGAGACACAGCGAGAGAAGAAACACAAGCAGGGGGAGTGGGAGAGGGATAAGCAGGCTTCCTGCAGAGCATGGAGCCCAATGCGGGGCTCAATCCCAAGACCCTGGGTTCATGACCTGAGCTGAAGGCAGATACTTAACTTAATGACTGAGCCATCCAGGCGCCCCCCAGCAGTGCCTATTTTTGTTGGTTTTTTTTTTTTTTTTTTTCAAATACAATTATCTTGGGCAAGCTCAGATGGGTTGAGTTGCCCCAGGGCACCTCACTTTTCCAGGAATGGCCCAAATGCAAAATGCTGTGAATAAACCAGTATAGGACTGATTGCCTTTCCTTAAATAATTCATCATCTAGTTGAGAAGATAACAAATAAGCAAATAAATTATAATGCATCGTGATCAATGCAATGATACCTGTATAGTATTGTAGTAGCAAAGAGGGAATGAAGGATGAGAAGTCTAAGAGCAGAGAAGTGAGAAATCATTGACTGCTTCTGGTTTATGAAGGCCCAGGGACATTTGTGATTGTTAAAGTCCAGGTGTGGGAGAGACTGCTTGTTCCTCATTGCCTAGCCTCCTTAAGAGAAGTTTTAACCTTTGTTACAGGTTATTTTGGACACTTCAGGGAAGTCATGATTTCCTAGCCCACAAGTTGGGCTGATATTGAAAGCAACTCATTGCATTCCACTTTTATGCATGATATGGCCCTTTATTCCACAGCACATATTTTTAGAAATTGAATGTGAATGATTGGTTAATTAGATATCACGAATTATACATTTCAAACTGCTATTGGTTTTAATGTCTAACAAAAGGAAACTACACCTTGTGAGTCAGAAAAGCCAAAGGAGTTTACAGCTCCATCATTGACCTTGTTCTTCTAGTTTTTTTAGAAATTATAAACTGGGTTGCAACAAGAATAGAGTAAGGTCAGGTCCAAAGGTGACAGAGATGTGTTTACAAATTGAAGGGAAAAGAAGAAGTGATCAGTGTTTATTTTTTCAGTTTTGACCTTTGTAATTTGGATTTTCTTATAGTAATGAAATGGTTAGTACTGAAATCATTGAAAAAAAATTGACTATTGTGTGAATGGCCTCTCAGATTCTTACTGAAACAAAAAATTGTAAGATCTTTGTAGATCATGTTAAGTTTACTCAAAAATACATCTCAGATTTTATCAGAATGTATTTTCCTATTTGTAACAACATTCAGATAAATATAAGACTTGTCTGAAATGTAGTTAGGTGCACAACACATATAATCAATTTTGTAAAACACTGATTAATGAACAATGTGAAAAATGCAATTACAAGAAAAAAAAGTTTAAATATATATATCCTACATATTTATATGTCAACTAGCATCAATTACTAATATATTCTAACATATTTGTACTTTGAAAATGTTGGCTTTAATAAGGGAATATGTATATACATATATATGTATATATACACTTATATTTATATTCATTTTAATATTTAACTTTAGTATTTCCCATCCTAGAAACCTCTGTCATTCACTTATTTTAAAAAACTGAGGTTTTGTGGCCTACATAACTTTACATAAATACATTAAATTTGTGGGTGTATATTCTTGCAATATATTCACTATATTTTGGAATTATGTCTATAGATTTCTTGTAACACAATTATCTTAAAATAAATCAAAATTATTTTAATAAAAAGCTATTATGGGGGCACCTGGGTGGCTCAGTCGTTAAGCGTCTGCCTTCGGCTCAGGTCATGATCCCAGGTCCTGGGATCGAGCCCCGCATCGGGCTCCCTGCTCTGCGGGAAGCCTGCTTCTCCCTCTCCCACTCCTCTGCTTGTGTTCCTGCTCTCGCTATCTCTCTCTCTGTTAAATAAATAAATAAAATCTTAAAAAAAAAAAAGCTATTATGTACTTGACTATAATATTAATTAACAAAGTTAGAATTCTTTCTTATAAAGCAGATCAATGCCAAGCTTACTTAGGTCATATAAAGTAAAACATTATTCTGCTTAGATTATTTATGTCAAAAATAAAATATTTTATGTTTTGATATAAATTATCTAAATAGATTAATTTAGATTAAAAAAGAATTTTTGGTCTTATAAACTTCAAATAATTGAAGCTAAAGGATAACATTATTTCACACATAATATAATCTCTTCATTATATTTTATTAATATAGCTTAAATATGACAAGAAACTGATAGACATTTTCTAAGAAATGTGTTTATATATATATATATATATTTGTAACAATACAGAATAAAATAAATTTTATATACTTGAGTTTTAAATTCTAAGGCCCATATTTTTAACATAATTATTTCAATGGTATTTATTTTATTTTATTTTTTTAGTCTCTAAATTATATCCAAAGTTGTGCAAAAGTTTATAAGCTTTAACTTTCTTGGAGAGCAACAGGACTGGAGTTTCTGCACTGAAATATGAACCAACTGTATGTCTCACAGATCATTCAGACACTGGTGCGGCTCTCCAGGGTGTGATGACAGAATGGAGTAATTTCTGCTTATCCTTGTTCTGCACTAAGTGATACGTATTTTATTCTGGGTCCTGGTACACAAAAGGGGGATCCCTACAAAGGCACCCACCTTGAATGGCAGAGGTAGACATATAGTATCTACACATATAAAATTACTTTACAAAAATGCATTGATCCAAAGTGTATCCTTATACATAAGAAGCAACGTAAATTGGTTAGAAATATCTGGTAAATTTGGGGTATACATGAATACTACTAGGATGAATAGAAAAACAAAACAAAACAAATGCCAAACAAAGTACATTGTATCAGAGCCAACTTTAGTGCCCCTGGCACCTGCTTTCTGTTTGGTCCAAATTGTCAAGGTCTCACTTGGCCCCTGGGCTTTGGCAACTTGCTCAGTGGAGAGCTTTGACTGCACTACAGACCTTCTTTACCTCTCCAAAGAAAGTATACAAACTGAGGGTGGCTGAAGGAGAGGTGAGTGGAGGATGGGTTAACTGAGTAACAGGCACTAAGGAAGGCACGTGATGTGATGAGCACTGGGTGTTTTATGCATCTGATGAATCACTGAACACTACATCTGAAACTAATGATGTACTATATGTTGGCTAATTGAATTTGAAAGGAGGGAAGGAAGGAAGGAAGGAAGGCAGGAAGGAAGGAAGGAAGGAAGGAAGGAAGGAAGGAAGGAAGGAAGGAAGGAAGAAGAAAGGAAGAAAGAAGTCCAGGCAATTTCCCTGCTTGCAGGAGATAGGAGGACATATTTTTGTCAGTCAAGACCTGGATTTCAAAAGTGAGTGCCATGAGATTGCAGCCCACAATTAGATACTAGTACTTAAGCTTCACTTCAGGCTCTATTTTCAGGATTATTCAGATTATAAAATATCTCTTTCTGAATAAGACTTTTATCACATTTTTTTAAATAAAAACTCACCATGTATAACTTTGGTATATAGATATAGCACAGGATTTATATGAATTCATCTTAATAAAATATTTATTTTGTTTACATGTACTTTAGAAGTTAATAATTTCCCAAAGGTAAGAATTCATTTTGTTTAAATTTCTGTTTTTATACCCCAATAATAACAGGGGCAATTACAGTAATACTATATTAAGAGCTAATTAAGTGCCAGGATACTTTTCATTTGCGTCTTTATAACTACCTTGTGAATATATATTTTTAAATTCCTCGTATTTCCCCCTGATGCTTCATTTATTCTAATAAATGGTTATAATCTATTTAATGGTTTTGTGATCTAACCTCTATGTCTCTGTGTTTAACTTTTGTAAGTCTGTTACATTATGGCATACTTTTACTGCAAAATAAATAATCATCACAATTTTTACTCAACATAGTGGATATAATCTTGAAAATTGTAGGATCTATTTTTATAATATGTTTCTGGATGGATTGTAAAATGTCAGAGAAAAATTAGAGTAAACCATACATGAATATTCCTTAGAGTAAGCAGTACTTCAGTGAACACACCAGGCATTGTTTTCCTGAATTCACAGGGTGGGTATCTCCAGTGTAGGATGATATGGTAAGAAAGAGCAATGTACTGAATGCTAATAACAACCTGTAGTATTCTCAGTAGTGGAGAACAGGTTTAGGGAATATTCTTTCATCTTTCAATTCCTTTATTCCTTTATCTCATTATCTGTGCAATAAGAAATTTGGACAAGATCTTCTCTTGGTTCTACTCTAGTTACAAACTTTGTAATATTAATGGAAAACAATTTAAAAATAAGTCAAAGCTTGTTCTAATGAATATTATTTCAAGTTACATTGAATAGTTTAAATGAATAATATTATATTAAAACGATCCCAGAAGACCTTAATGACAAAAAGGAAAGGGGAAAATATTATGGTGAAATTATAACAATTATAACAATTCTTGGGAGTTGTTACAAAGGAAAGGGCAATTCACTTTTTGTCCTCTAATTCAAGCCAATTCATAAGTAAAAGATACATTTTGGGGGAGAAAATTTATTAAAAGTAAAGTAGTCTAAATCTGCAGTGTTAACTGATTTCCTTGTTGAAAACAACTGAGGGTAGATTATAGTGAAAGCCCCAGAAAATGTGAAAAATTTATGTTAGTAGCCACATATATAAATATATGTATACGCCTATGTGGCATGTTCTAAATCTGCTGTGAATTGAACTCACATTTACTATTAAAGAATACATGTTCACATATTGTCTCATTATTTTTGCTAAAAGATTGAAACACAGATGTCAACATCTATATCAGATAGATTTGGACTCTTTATTTGGTTGGGAGAAAATTCCACACCCTCTCAATATTTCTATGAATCCTGTGAGGCTTATATTTTCATGTTCATTTTGTACCTCACAATATCCCTTTGCAGAATCTTTGATAGTTATGTATCTTATCATATCACACTGATCCAGGCATTGTCCTTCTGGGTCATCTGAATCCAGAAGAATAACTGAGACAATTTCTGTGATGAGAACACAAACAACTTTAAAAAAAGAAAAGATAGAAAAAGAGGGGGAAAAAAAAGCAAGTAAACAAATCCAATAAATAATTTTGGACTTTATAATTCATCATAGGAATGAGAAGATCTTCAAAGAGAGTATTGTCTAAAGAACTGTGATGGGACTGTGATTTTGCCCTACTTTCAGGCAAACCATTTAGCTTGCCACACTTCCCTGGATACCGGGAGAAGAAAACAGCTTACTGGTTAGGAGAAAAGAAATTTATTGCTCAGGACAGAGCAGGAAATACAAGCTTCGTGTTTGCATCAGTTCAACTTGCCTCACATGTTCCTTTGGGGTCATGCAGTGCTTGGACCAATTGTATGCCGTACATCCAGAGGCTCTGGGCCTCAGCGAAGGAAACCCAAGCTTAGGAAATGCCATGTACTATAAGGGGGATGCAAGAAAACCTGTCCAACTTTCCCAACACATGGAAGCCTTAACTTTTTTTTTTTTCTCAATCTCATCTTGTTAGTAGTTATCGGGATAACTCTTGCACTGAGATATGTGCACAAAAATATTCAAAGCCACATTGCTAATAGCTAAAGTAGAAAAAAAAAACCCTTAACTTTCTTACTCTGACCAGCAAATAAATCAGTCCTCTGCTCTGGAAGAAGAGAGTCTCTCTATTTTCCACAGCATTTGCTATATACATTCATCCTTGAAATTGTAGTCCAGAACAAAAGTTGTCAGTGACTCCACTGAAAAGAAATAGAGAAATAAGAGTGAACTAAGGAATATTGTCTCCTGATTGTCTTATTTTATAATAGTACTATATAAAATGATGTGGGAAGGATGCTTTCTTTACCTATCCCTCTCTTTTTTTTTTTTCTTAGTCTACTTTTTGGCTATCCCTTCAATCCTTTTTCATTTCTAATACTAAGAAGAGTAACTAATATTGCACTCAATGACTCAAGATCTCAGACCCCAGTTTCTGAGTACTAATGGGTAGTGCATCCTAGGAAAAATACTTGTATGTATGGAGAGAAAACATGAAAGAAAATCAATAAATAGGTGTTAGTCTCTGTAATTTTAAATCCTTAGTAATTTTTTTGAGAGAGTCAAGAAAAAATGGATTTTTATAATAATAATATAAAAATTTTGGTTGTCCTTTGACACATCTGGCACTGTCCTATACCTTATATGTTTAAAAACATGTTTTAAAAACACAAATATATCTTACGGGCTAGTGATATAAGAAAGGTCTGTATCACCTCTAAGTATTTCTTCTATCTCTTTAATGGTTTTATAAATATATATGCTTAAAACTATTTTTGAACAAGGCATATTACTTGTCATTGGCATAATGGCTGTATCCTGAAGTGTCTATATGGCATTTATTTTTATTTAGCATAAATATTATCTGTAAATCACTAAAAATCTTAAGAGAAATGGACTTGTACATCAGAATTTCTAGATTCATGATTTGGCCATGTTACGGACAAGCTCTGTGATCTTGGACAAGAATGTTTCTCCATTCTGTTTTTCACATTTCCTGCATAAGCATGGTGGTGAACATGATGTCCAAGTAACATCTGAGTTTTCAAATTCGATGTCAATTAACAAAAAACAGAGCCCCTGGCTCCATAAAGCAAACCATTACAGTCTCATTTTCATGTGAAGTGACCTCTTCCACATCATCAAGAGGGAGCCTCCCATTCTTTATTCTTGATTTAATGGATGGGTCACATTTGACCAATAAAACCACAGGAGACAAGGTTGCAATATTGTACATTAAAGCCACCTGAACACACTATGGTTACAGGCAGTGGTTTATTTTGATAACCTTTTAAAAGGAAAATTTAAGCAAGGGAAGGACAAAGAATAGGGTGATTTTACAAAAGTGATTTAACCATGAAATCACTATAAAAAGAGATACTAAAGGAGAGGTCACTACCTATACATTTATTCTTGGTTTCCTGGGAACTTTAATATTTCCTTTGCAGATCTACTTTTATCTCAATTTTTCCTTCAATATATATTTTAAATAATACATGTCTTACTAAAATTTAAAAAATAGAGATCAACAAAATGCAATTTTTAAAATATCATGTGACATACAGCAAATCTGAGAGAATATTATTTACAGGGGTGTCTGGGTGCCTGGGTGGCTCAGTCAGTTAAGTGTCTACCTTCATCTCAGATCATGATCCCGGGGTCCTGGGATGGAGCCCCACATCGGGCTCTCTGCTCAATGGGGAGTCTGCTTCTCCCTCTGTCTACCACTCTGCTTACTTGTGATCTTTCTCTCTCTCTGTCAAATAAATAAATAAAATATTTTTTTAAAAAAGAATATTATTTATAAAACAAAGCAAAGCAAACGAGCAAGGACATTTTAATCCATTATGGCAACAATGTTGCTAAGATCCCTTTGAAGTTTCTTAAATGACTTAATGATATAAAGTAGTATTTTCTGTAAATGTAGGAGACCATTTAATATTCATTTAACATACACAATTTCAAAAGTTATTCCTGAGGATGTTGAAATAATAGAGAATTAGATGTGAACCCTGAAAGGACCAATATCTACAATATCTGTCATTTTGTTCAGCTCCATTTTATCTGGTAGATGTGACTGTCTACAACACTCCTCCCTTCCTCAAAGAGCTTAAGATACTTCTAGGGGCAGGAAAAAAACTTATTGAACTATATACATATTTTTAAATTTCACGAGAAAATCAATGTTAAAAATTTTACTTACGGGGGCACCTGGGTGGCTCAGATGGTTAAGTGTCTGCCTTCGGCTCAGGTCATGATCCCAGGGTCCTGGGATCGAGCCCCGCATCGGGCTCCCTGCTCAGTGGGGAGCCTGCTTCTCCCTCTCCTTCTCCTGCTCCCCCTGCTTGTGCTCTCTCACTTTCTGTCAAATAAATAAATAAAATCTTTAAAAAAAAAAATTTACTTACGACTTTGAAAAGTAGCTGAATTTGCAATCAAATTTCAGCACTAAACAGATAATTTATAAAAAATGCCAGGTGATTTTTAAGCATTTCCCCAAATTAAGATCAAAAGCAGCTTCTAAAGAGAGTTATATTTCTTACTGTATACCTCATTAGGAGAGAAACATAACTATTTTGTTCTCAGAACCTCAAGGTTTGAGGATCATATTAATAATTAACAATGAAAGTGTCTTGAAAAAGACAAACAAGAAGATAGCTTCTTTCCAAAAAGGCACAACTTGGTCAAATTAGTATATATATTTTATTTTTCAGAAATAATGCATTAAAGCCTTCTAATTGAGGGAGTATATTTACCATATTTTACCTTCTAAAAATATTTGGCTTAAATAATTTTTTCTCTAAGTAGTTTAAAATAAAGACTTTCAGTTAAAGATGGTAGATTTATCGTGTATTTTCTTTAATGCCTTCTCAATTCCCAGCAACAACAAAAACAATAAGAATATATGAAAAGATGGGAAGCAGGCATATCACAAGGACAAAGGAAATAGGAGAAAAATGGCAGGCTGACTTTTTTCTTGAAAGTGGACAAGCAAACAGATCAGTGATAACTGACTTGGACTAGAATGCAAAGATAACAACAACAGGAAGCTTAGCTGTCTTCTGGGCATCCTGTAGAACTTAGGATAGGCCTAGATTCTCGTGACATTAGGCACCCCTCAACATGGCTGCAGGATTTAAAAGAGGAGGAAGGTTTGAAAGATACAGATAGACTTCTAGAGAATTCCCCACCGAAGGAAATACAGTCTTAAGGAAGTCAGGCACAGTTGAGGTGGGAACACCTACATGGAAAACAGAAGGACTAGAAGAAATATATTAATTGAATGATGTGGCTATCCTCCCATTCCTATTCTCTGGCTAAGCCCTTAGCACTCTTACATTCAAACCATCACCCCTTATTAAGAAGATAAATAGATCTTTCTATAAAGAAAAACTACAGGACCAAGAAAAGACATCTAAATAATGACACTTGATTTTTCTCCAAAAGAAAACCCAGTAATATCACCCTTAGATTAAAAACCCTGTAGTAAGTCTTACTGTGCAAGGAGAAGTATACAGTAGTCTTGTTTTGTTTTTTACTCTTTATCATGAACTGGTAGTTAAGATCACCAGAAATTAGAGGAAAATATAGGTTATAAAAGAAAATAAAATTAAGCTAAACCACAAGTGAATTGTAGCAGATAGTACAAAGAAAAAATAGGAAAGAAAATAAAAAGTATCTTCAGACCCATACATCTGGAACATATGACACAAGGGAAAACACACACACACGCACAATTGATTTCGGTGAAAATGGTAGATATGATGTTTGAATTATTTCAAAACAGATATTTAAAATGGTATTTTCCCCAAAATATAGACATTACTAGATTCCCCCTCATAACTCAATGCAATTTTTTAAATTTATAAGTAGAAGAAAATGAATGATATACCTAAAACTTTTTCATGAATTACATTCTAGAAAAGTAAATCACTCACTATTCTTTGTTATATCACCCAACACATATTTGAAATTTTGTTCTTAAAATCATACATTTTGGTCGTATTAAGAGATTATTATGGAGCTAGAACTCTATAAACTCAAAAATGAAAAACATCAAGGAATTAAATAACAATCACAATATCACTATGGGATTAAAATTCATAAAAGATCTAACTTAAGGCATGAATTACACATTAAGTAGTTTTGTTTGGTTGGAGTTATGCAAAAAATTACATAAATGTATCATCAGCTGCACATAGTGTGATTTGCTTTGCCAAAGAAAATAATGGAAGTTCTAAGTTGATTTATTTAAATTCTGCACTTGAATCATAATGGAAGTATAGAGCATAAACTAACTCTGAAAAATTTCTAAGCTCCTATACTCTTATGTTATATGTTGGTAAATTTCATTTTAGTGAGAAATGTTAGCTATATTAATAAATAACAAAGCCAATTTACATTTATGCAAGTAAATCTTTTCTCTTTTCAATAATAGCTTAAAATTGTCTTTTTGGAAAACACCATACAATTTAATTATTTTTAAACAAAGTTAGAAGGATTAGTTAGTAGAGACTATAAATCAGCAATTTTATTAGAACATGAAATTAAGTACCTCATATAGAAGATGGAAGCGCCAAAAGTTTAAAAATGATGCTATTGACATATCAGTTCATTCTAATATAAGTGATTAGTAGTTGCATTTATATAAATGGATAGAAGGGTCTGGTAGTATTAAGTGCACACACCAAATAATTCTATTAAAGTTTTTAAATGGCCTGAGCTTATATTCATTTAATGGCTCAATTACATATTCTCATTCATATAAAACACTCAGGCTGAATTTTCATAACCAGGAGAAATGAGGGATTGAGATAATTATCCCAGTAATTTAGGCTAAAAGTCACACTTGGGGTTCCAAGGAATTGGAAAGCAGGGAAAATTTATATTTTGATTCAGAGAAGTAATATTCTATGCTAATTTCCAAGTTAAAATGATCAACTCTTTTGGCTCAGATGCTTCTTCAAAAACCTCAGGAGAGGGAAGGAGAAAAGTAATCTTTGGAGCAGGCTTGGCTGGTGGAATGCACAACTATTAAGTGATTTGAATATATATGTGAACTAATCTCCTTAAATATTCCTGTGTTATACTCAAAGACTATATATTTTATTTTTTCTGTTAAAGAAAAAAAAGCGAGTAGCAATGTGGCTCACCAAGATATCAGATACCCTATGAAAAAAAACATACATAAATTCTAGAAAATTCAGAAGAAAAATTAAAGATCTCCATACGGAAGAGATTATAAACCAGATGTAGACATGGATTTGAGTTTTTTTTTATCCAAGTGCAATTTTCTTGGAAGATGATCTTTTCTAACTTCAAAATAGGTTTAAAAAACTTTTTGTAATCTTCCTAAATATTATTGTTTTGGCATTCATAAGTCGGATACTCCACTACTGCCAAATGGGGAGGGGAAATCTCCAAATGGGAAATTAGCATAGAATATTATTTCTCTGAATCAAAATATAACAGAAGATGGAGGAGAAGGGAGGGGAAGCAAAGGAGCAGGATTATAAGAAGAAGGAGAAAAGATGGGCAAGGAAAATAAAGAAAAAGAAGTGATTTGCTCCTGAGGTGATATAAAGCCTTTGTATTATTGGAATAGATTTACAATCATTGCAATAGAAGTATCAGTTTATAGTTTCTCACCTTGACGTATTTGAGTAATGGTTTCTAAAAGCTAGTCAAATTCACTTTTTCAATAGTAGCAATAAACTTTGTAGGTTATTTTTCCTTTTTTTACAATTAATTAGTCAGAAGACTTTATTTAGGATTTGAATTTCTGGAAATTCTGTTTCAAGAAAATATATATTAGAAGGCTTCAAGGCACATGACTAAATAGGATCAAAGATCATTACAAAATGTAAAAGTCAATTAGCTCTTTAACCAAGGTGGCCATATATGTAGAAGGTTAGGTTATTTTTTTTCTTGACAATTATGTCTATATAAGTCAGAAAAGATTCCCAAGTCCAAGAGATCACTTAAACTACAGAGTTAACAGCTGAGGGAGTCTTAGTTAAAACTCTTCTCTCTAAACTTGTTTAGGGCATTGAGTATCAATCTAACTCTTTGTATGCCACACAAACAGACAAAGACAGAAATATGTGACTTTTAGAACCAGGCTTTGATTGTCAAATCTCATGTTATAAAGGAAAAAAAAAATCCTATTGCTTATATTCTAAACTTGATATCCCAAAAATCAATCATAACATTTCAAATTTCAATAAAATCACTAAATCCGTTTGTATTACTTGGATCTTTAAAACAATTATTTGGCTAACCATGTATTACACTGGGTGGGCAACCTGCTATTCTATATTTTATAAATATATTCTTTCAAAATTTAGGCCTCATTCAAGTCTGCTTAATTTATTTGTTTGATTGTGATTTATAGTTTTCAGACATTAAGAGAACATCAAAACATTGGTCATAATTGAATATCAGAGATATTGGAGTCAGTGAAAAAGCTTGACAAATCCCAGCTGAAACCAGTGTAGGAAATTAAATATGCTTTAGGCAACAGTATTTCTCCATTTTAAACGAGAACTTTTTGGATGAGTCTATTGTTGCCAAGCAATTCAAATGTTGAAAATATAACATGAAGTATGTCAATTGGCTCACCACACTTTCATCTAAATACAGTGGGATATTTTTCATCTTTTTATTTATTACTTTTTTATGAGTAATACCAAAACAAAACAAAAATCCAAACATTTATAGATATTTCAAATAAATTAAAGTCCATCATCACTACCTGAACCTGGCTCCTATGCCCAAAACTAACCTCTAATCTCATTCCCTAAAATTCATTTTCACCTTTTATTTTTCTGGTTAAGTAACAGCATCATTCTTAATATACAGTGATATTTCCTCATTTATCAATATTGCACTATATCTATTGATACTCCACTTTAGAAGTTAAGGAGATTAGTTCACATATTCCACTTGCCTGGAAATTTTACTGTATCTTTTTACAGGGTTGACTCACTATCATTCTTCAGATCTCTGGTAAGAGAAGCTGCCTCTTCTACCATAACTAAAACAATTTACACAGTTTCACTTGCTTGTCTCTAGACTACTTAGCGCCCAGCACAGACATCTTAAGTGTAATTTCATTAGCTTGTTAAATGACTCATGCTCCAATTAAAATGAGGTTTAAAAAAAAAAAAAGTTCCCTGCTTCCCTTATTCACTATTGTCCCCAAAACCCAGTACAGTGCCTGCCACCTAGAAACAGTCAATAAATATTTAGTAAATAAATTACGAGCTTTCCGAATTTTTCCAATAAAATTCCATTACTTTTATTTTTATTGTTTGATATCACATATTGAAAGCATATATTTACAGCTGAAAGTGATAGATAAGTATCTGAGTAAAGATGACTACATTTGAGAAAATAGCACTATGACCTTTTAAGTCTCTTGCATGGTCCTTTCAAACCACATCACCCTCCTTTTCTCCCAGATGGGGTCAACTTTCTACTCTCTATATGTTGTTAATTACTCTCTTGTTTCTCTTCATAGTTTTTGCTTGTTTGTTTGCTTAATTTTTCCCTTCTTGTGGACTCCCTATGAATGGAACATATTCTATAGATTTGCCTACAACTTGGCAACATTATAATATATTCATCCCACATATGTGTCTGTTCCCTGTTCTTTTTCATCATTGCACAGAACCCATTTTATAAATATATTTCAATCTAATGACCAGTCTATCATTGATAGATATTGAGATTTTGTTATTTTTTTGAAATTTTTTTGAAATTACAAAACCTGTCGTTTTGAAGATCTTATTGCCTTCTACATATGTGAACAAATCAACCTGGGGTTTATACCTAAGGAGCTGAAATTCTGTGAATGTTCTGTGTATGTGTATGTTCACTTTTAGAGTGTATGTGACCTGTATAAAATGAAAATAATACTTTACTTTGGTACTAAATATATATTTAAATATACAAAAATGACAAGGAAACCAGGGAAAAAACGTAATTCAAATAAAATCATTCCTTGACCCAAGATAAATGAAAATACTATTTTTACTATACTTTTAAAAATTTGGAATGCATTAATGAACAATAGAGTAGGAAACACTAACAGAAACTATAACAAATGCATAACTAAATATAAAAAGAAAACTGCAATGTTGAAAAAATGCTGAGTCCTAGTCTTTTACATCTTCAATATACCATTTGTATTAGATGTGATTCTTTGGTGCCACCTTTACTGCTTGCTCAAGTAAAGGAGAATAAAAACACATGGTGGACAAATATATTTAGAAAGAAGTATAATATCATCAAAGATCAAATTTTTGCTTCACAAGTAAGCAACTTTTGTATGAAAAAGGATGAAGGAACACTTAATAACTACAAAATCACTTTCATGAAGTAACATGTTTTCTTACATATCTACACAAAAATCTAATAAAATTGTACTGAAATCATCCAAGGATTTAAATTTGTTATATTTAGCATTTGATTTTACTTCTATAACCCAAGACTTATATGCTCCTGTGTAAATGAATCATAACGAAGGGGGAGGATTTTCAAGAAATGCATTTATGCTTTTTCAGGTAAGTGTTAGTGTTGATATTTTGTGCTAAATGTATCATATACAGATTTAAGCTGTTGAATGCATCAGATATGTTCAAATTTTCTTCCCAAACATTTTATTTTTCTGAGCTATGTTAGAAGTGAATGTTATGTTTTGTTAACAAGCAAATTGGCATCTGTAGTCTATTTCTAAAATGTGTAAGTTGTGGGTTTACTTTTAGAAAGTCAGTATATCTGATGCTTGCTTGGAATCCTCTCTGCCTAGGAAACTCCAAAAAAAATGAGTAAGCCGTATTGTTTCGTTGCAATAACAGTTGCTCTTAGAAAGGTCTGATTTCTTTCATTTTTTTAGTGAATGCCTCATGGTGGGTACTCCAGAAGGAGACAAACCAGAATTTGGGGCTCAAGATATTTATTAGGATCAACACCTGTGAAAAAGCAGGATTGGTGAAAGGGGAATTGGAGCTGTGAAAAATGCAGAAACCACCAGCACAGAGCATGGATTGAGGTTTGCATATGACAATTATCCCCCATGAGGCCAAACTGGCCTTTATATCCCCAGATAGGTCATACCCCGGGAAGGATATGACTTTGGGCAAGAAGGGTCTCTGGAACTCTGGAAGATCCTGAACTGACTGATAGTGAGTTGGAGGTTTCTACTCGCTGGGCTCTCCAGAACCATGGAATATATCTTCTCTTGAGGAGGGAACAAACTGATTCTTTGTCTAAAAAATCCAAAGACATCTGTAATTTATAGAATTTTTAAAATTAAAAGGTGAATTTACAATTTGGATATAAGCTCAAGTTTAATTTGATATGTAAATCAAGTTTATTTCTATACAAAATCAATATTTGGACAATAAAATTTTAGAAGAAAGATACCTTTCTCAAATATATGAAAGGTTTATTGAATCTAAAAAATGGGCAAGATGTCTATTTAGAAAAATGTAAATGAGATAAATTCAATACATAAATGAATGAAGCAGTATAATACTAATGGGTTAGAAACATTTTAAAGAAATCAATTACTTTGAACAGAGTCATAAATTCAATGCAATCACACCAAAATTCCACCAGAATTTATTGAAAATAAATTATAAAATTTCTAATAAATTAAAAAGGATGAAGAAAAAACAAGACCCATTTTAAGAACAAAGTGGAGGATATATTATACTAGCTAACAAAGTTCATTGTAATCTACAGTAAATAAAGAAATGTAGTATTGGCACAAAGGCAAGACAAATAAAATAATGGAATGGAAGAGAATCTCTAGGAAAAGACATAGGTATAAATGGCACTAATTTATAGTAAAGTAGAAATGTAGGTACAGGATAATTTCTTAAATTAAGAACCTTGAGAATAATGGCAACCCTGCCTCTCCCTGATGATCAGGGTCAATTACTCTTGACAATGTGTTGGCTCCTCCCCTTACCTGTTGATCTCTGCCAGTGCAGTATGTAACAGGATTTATGGCTCCCATGGTCATATCCCTACTGTTACATTTCCTTTGCTGTGAAATAGTTCTTTTGGTCTAAAGAATGGTTTTGCAGGATCACCTAATTTTTAGTAAATTATCTTTTAGTAGTAGGGGCCAAGGCCTTGCAGAGGGGAAAGGCAAAACCATATTATAATAATGAAAAATCAGCACTGCTTCCAGATTGAGGTTATCCAATGTAATCAAATTTTCATTGAATATAGCTAGAAGTTCTCCTTGAAAAATGGTGCCATATCAAAGATACTATTAGTCTCCATTTCTTGGAGATTTGTTATTCCAGTAGCAGCATTAGCTAAATTAGCTTGCATGAGTAGGAAGTTATGTTTTTGAACTATGGATAGCCCCTATTTTGATACTTTATCTACTCCATGTATGTACCTTGGGCTATGGGGTAGCCAATGGCAGCATAACTAAATATAACTTTCCAAATCATTGCTTCTATGTAGTTTTTTAGTGACTAATCTTTATATGGTAAGTGTTCACTGGTTGAGTTAAAATGCAAATACAAAGATCTTCATAGGTTGTTCCGAATCACATAGATCCTCCCATGTGTTACTTCCACAGCTCTAAACACCTAACATTCCAAATATTTCCATTCAAGTTCTTCACCAATCATGTAAGTTATTTCTCACTATCCACAGGTTTATTTATTCTTCCCTTGGGCCACTTGTACTTCTACACAAATTAGATAATCAGGTGTGCTGCCTGAATCTCTGGTCTTTGGGAGGATTTTCCCAGATATCAGGCTATGGATCAGGGATGCATGGTGTTTATTGCAGAGTTGTCTTAGTAACTACTGTCAGGGAGTCAGAGAAGTAGAATTGGAAGAACAGAAATGTTGAACTCAGGTGCAGTGACAAAGAGGATCCAGATAATCCTACAGAAATAATTAAAATTGTGATGTGACTTCAGAATGTTCCGTATCTGGCAAATGGACTTGGAATTTTTAAATATAAATGGATTTCTTAAAGGCTGGAGACTTGCCCCATGAGGGAGCACAGTGTGAGGGTGGCAGCTCCCTTGTAGAAATTGCATTTCCCTTTGAGCTGTCAGCACTAACCACTCCCAGGGCTATCCAAGAGGAAGGGTATGAGAATCACAGCACAGTATCCACGTTAGAAGGAACATTTCTGTAAATAGGGATAACGTGAAAGGCCACTGTGTAAATGGGAATTGGTCTAAAGACTGCTGACTTCTTGAAATATTCTTTCTGTAATTAAATGGAAGGAATGAATACAAAGGCACTTTGGATATTACAAGCATCACACCAATATAATATAATATTATTATGAAAATAACACCTTCAGGGCAACATCTATCTTTATTTAACTGATGTACTATTAAAAAGAAGCCTCTGTCAGCAGGCACGTGAGTCAGTTAAATAATTTAAAGCTTTGTGATAGTGACTTACAAAATGTGAGAAAGAGGAAGTACCTTCTTTGGCTGCTTGAAATGTGTCAATCCTCCTTTAAGATTTTTAATAAACTAGATATAAACAAACTTTGCACGTTCACCACAAAATCTGTCAGTGATTCAGAAAGACTTCCCAAATTTTTAGGACATCTTATATCAGTAGGATACATGATTACAATTAGTGAACTGACAACAGTGTATTATTAACTAAAGTCCCTACTTTATGCAGATTTCCTTAGTTATTACCTAATTCCATTTTGCTGTAGTAGAATCCCATTCAGGATGCCACATTACACTGAATCACCATGTTCTTTAAGCTCCTGTTGACTGTGACAATTTCTCAGACTTGTTTTTGATGGCCTTGACAGTTTTGAAAAGTACTGTTTGTTTACAATAGAATGCCCCTCAATTGGGAATTTTCTGATGTTTTTCTCATGAGTAGTCCAGGGTTATGTGCTTTTAGTATGAAGATGATAGAGGAAAAGTGCCATTTTCATGATATCGTATCAAGGGTACATATCATCAACTTAAATTGTTATTGCTGATATGATCCTTGACCAGTTGGCTGAAGGACTGTTTTTTGGTTTCTCTGCTGGAAAGGTACTCTTTCTTCCACTGCTTTCTGTGGTGTAGTCTTCAAAAGAAAGTGACTGTGTGCAGCCCACATGTAAGGGATAGAAGTTATGCTCCCCTTTCTCAAGGGAAGAGTATCTATTTTAATTATTTGAAATTCTTATTCACCAGACATTTGCCTTTTCTTTCTTTCTTTCTTTCTTTCTTTCTTTCTTTCTTTCTTTCTTTCTTTCTTTCTTTCTTTCTTTCTTTCTTTCTTTCTTTCTTT